>NW_009259429.1:16010-73777 GCF_000687185.1 Egretta garzetta | reverse complement strand
GGCCCCCGCCCGCTGCGCTGCCCGATCTCCTCCCAGGTGAAGAATCGCAGCGCCCCCCCTGCCACGGGGTCCCCATCCTGCTCTTCACGCACTTCCCCGGCACCCCGCAGCGGTGCCATCGTCCTCCTTCCCTCCTGCTTCTCCAGCTCCAGCACCCCGGTCCTGCCACGGCATATAAGGGTGGGACATGTCCTAACCTGCCCCAGGCCTCCGCCCTCCTCCTTGTCCCATCCCTGGGAGGCCAGCGGAGAAGCTTTGGGAAAGGCAAGCGATGCTGGGCTGCAGGCAGAGATCCTGCACCAGCTCCAGCTGCTCTTCGTTTCGCGTGTCCCCCCTCCCCGAAATTGCTTCTTCACTTCTCTGGCAGCTGCAGTGCAATCCAAGCATGCAAAACATAGCAGTAACTACAGGTAAAGGATATCTGACCACTTCAGGGGTTTTCTCAGCTAGCTCGTTTGGTTCCCAAGATAGGCTTCCCGGGCTCTGCCAGTCAGGGAAAACTTCACTTAAAATATGCCTCTGATTAACCCGTTGTTAGCCAGAAAGATAATACCACTCTGCAGCTTAGTTTAGATGTTACAATCCATGAACCCCTTTGCAAGAAACAAAGTTATGCACAGTCTTATGCCCAATTTAAAAAAACAAAAGCCAATCACTTGAGAACTCAGTATTCTATTTAGAACCTGATGAAAACCCATATTTCTGTATTTGCAGTTCTCCAGCACTCAGAGCAAGAACGGAGCAGGGAGGAGGAGGCTTCCACAGTGCCCTTTACAGCAATAAATAATACTCTTCTCAGAGCTCTGCACTTGATGCTTCTGTTGCCTTGGATAAGCGCACACAAAATGTTGTACCAGGTTCTGCTGGTAGGTTGTGAAATTGCTTTTTCTTCCTCCCCCCCTGCACCCTTCTTGTTTGTAAAATTATTAAGTAAACTATTGACTTGGGGACCCCAGGAAATTAGTATTAATTGCAAAACAGCACTGGATTCAGCATTTCCTATCTTTCTAAACAATCATAGCATTCACATCATTTTCTCTTCTCAAAACAGACCATAAAGTCTTGTAAAGATTATAAACGTGTGACTGAGTCAATGACATCTTTATTCCACAAAAAAATGCATGTTAAAGCCCACGTCAGCATCAGCCCAGACGGAGGAGCACACAGTTAAGATAGAGTTTTTGAAGCATGTGATCAAAGCTGAAATTAATTTGGCTGAGTTACTGTCTTTTGGTGGTTTGCAGTATTTCATTTAAATTAATTCCTAGACATTTGCAACATTTCTCACACCTCTACTTGCATTTTTTTTCCTCAGTGCTCATTTGCTTTTGAGGCTGCTTGGACTAGTAAACTTCTCAGTTGATAATAATTCTGCAGCCTGTATTTCAATTTGAGTCCCCATCCCTGGGGGTATTTAAAAGCCGGGCAGACGAGGTGCTTAGGGACGTGGTTTAGTGGTGAGATAACAGGGTTAGGGTAACAGTTGGGCTTGATGATCTTAAAGGGCTTTTCCAACCTAAACAATTTTGTGATTCTGTGGTTCTAGATTAGAAATACTGATCCAGAGAACCATGAGAAATCTCATATAGTTAGCCCAGTTAAGTTGTTTAAATAGTGTTTATGGCTCTTCCCCTTCATAAGAAGGTGTGAAAAGACTAAAGTTGATTCCTCAGCCCAGCTCCCAATGACAGCCAATCCAATAAGACGCCTTAAAAAGAAATTTGTCATTATCATCGATCTCTTTCTTGGCTTCTCCCCTGTCATACACGGCAGTCAGAAAACATCTTTTCCTTCTCGTTCCTGGGCTTTTCCATCCCTTAGGCTAACATTTGGTACTTTTTTACAAAACATGTTTTTATAACATTTGAGATAAGCCATCTCCAGTACACACCTTTGGGAGTACAGCAGAACTTGTTCCTTTTATCTTCGCTCTTACACTGAATACTCAACATGGAATATTCAGCAGAAGAGGAGGAAGAATTCAGCCCCCTGTCCTATGTTCTTACCTCCTTTGCTGCTTTTTCTGACCCTCAAATCCTGCATGACTTTAAACAGCTTCAACAGTATCACTGAGTTCATCTTTTTCTCCACCTTTCTGAGGATACTCAGATGGCCAGGGCAAACCTAGCCATACACAAGAGAAATAAGTTCAAATCCCCTGGACATTTTACCTTTTCAGTACATCACGGGTTGCTGGGTAAAATATAAAATTACCTTTTTCTCCTGTCATCTCTGATGTAAAACTGCAGCCACCCCTGGATCAGTAAGACAGGCAGGGAAAAGCTTTTCCCCCAAGGTTGTCAGCCGCTCAGCTGCCCTCAGTAAGCTTCTCAACTGGGTGGAAGACATGCATGCCCTTAGACTGCCACAGGCGAGGTTCAGAAAAAAACCCCAAACCAAAACTAACTTCTGTGCATGATTGAGAAACTGGTGTTTGGGAACTTTAGTGAGAGGTATTACGCGGCACTGAGAACCTGGTGATTTCAGGAGATCGGCAACCGCTTAGCTAGGGCTTTAGATTTTAAGAACTGCTCTCAAGCACCAGGCTATGTAGTCCTTCCATGGATGTCTGTCAAACCCTGGGATAACTGAAGCTTTAATTACTCAGGAACGAGCCACACAACCCATTCAGAAAAGGACCAGGCTGTTACATGGGCTGTATGGCACTCGTTGTATCAGCCTGCAGACAGCACTCCGATAGAAATGCTGATAATAATAATAATAATTGCTACTGTATCAGCCAGCGTTTGCAATGGAACAATACATTTGGTAACAATCAATTAATTAATCTGAACCACAGCTATTACATCAAGTTGCCAGCTACTCAAGTTTTTTACTGGAATACTCTGTTAAGCTAAACTTAAGCATTTCCAGTATTGCAGCTCTCTGCTTTGAGGTTTTGCAATCTGTATTTTCACAATAAAGCATCTCAGCTGCTAAAAAGATAAAAATCAAATTATGACTTGATGTTTACCCGATATCCACTTGTTCTCTCACATATCCCATGGTTTTATGCTCAGTAATCCATTCTTCCTTTCCTTGGGTGAAGTGGACCAAGCCTGCGTTATGGTCCTTTCTGGAACCCTAGTGTTAATACATACATCATCAGGCCAAATTAAAAAAAAAAAAAAAAAGATTTGGGGCAGAGCTAGATGGATCTTGTATGCAGGGTAAAATCTGAACATTGATTTTTTCAAATTGAGCTGTTGTACCTCATAAGTGGTTAATATATTTACTGACTCTGAATGGAACTCTATTAGCTCCCCTTCTGCATGCCTGAAAAATATTTTGAATTGTGGTGAATAGCCAGAAAGAAGACAGAGTATTGATTTGCCTGATAAGCAGCGTATCAGACCCAATCAGAGGGTAATCAGACCTCTCTGTTTGCTACTTTGGACTGGTAGAAAGTCAATTCAGTGGATTGCATAGGCTGCTTCCTTTGGTAATGTAACCCAGTGAAATCTTTTTAATGGGTTCCTTTTTCATTACGGTTGCGTGAGCAGCAGTAACGATTTCACTGACAGACGATGCTATGGATTTCAACAATGCAAGTAACCAAAGGATGTAATCAGAGCAGCCAGCCACAAAACATACCCCAAAATCTCCATAAACAGGGGCCTGTGAAAACAGCACACAAAAAAAAAAGAGAAAGAAAAGAAAGAAGCACTAATTAAGCTGAGTAAGCCAGAACAAAATATAAACCATCAAAATAAAGTATGAGTTATAAAAAAGCAATACATAGGAGAATGCAAGTGGCATCCATAAGTAATTATTTGCAACCTGTTCCTTCTCTTTCTGATTCTTCCTGCTCATGTGGTGCAACAAGTTAGAGGAATGAGAAGTAGGATCAGTGCTATTTCTTGGAGTTGACAGCAACAAGCAGGAAAGACTGCTATGGTAGGGACCTGAAAAGGTCCTAATGTTTTACTGAGGACTTCTGATGTGGGACGGTTCAGCCAAACTGGTGCTATGGATAAGACTTTCCATGGGTCTGAAAGAATTTTGCATCTCCTGATGCTCATACCTGTAAAGTTCATGCTGGTTGCCTATGCCTATAATATGCTTTAGCCTTTCTGCTCCTCTGCTGGCTTCATTTTACAGTGTAACGAATCCAAGCTTGGCATCAAACTTGTCATATCAAGAAGTATACCAGGATGTGGTCCATGGCCTTTCAATATGTAAAGGGGACATACAAGGAAGACGTAGAAAGATATTTTACCAAGGCCTGTAGTGACAAGACAAGGAGCAATGGTTTTAAACTGAAAGAGGGTAGATTTAGATTGAACATAAGGAAGAACTTTCTTACGGTAAGGGTGGTGAGACAGTGGAACAGGTTGCCCAGAAAAATTGTTGATGCACCATCATTTTCATTGGCTATGGATCAAGATGACAAATGGACTTGTGTAAAAGTATAACAGAACTTCTTTTAAAGTCTTTATAGCTTTCGGGAAAGTTTATTACAAGAACACTGCAAAAATCCTTACAGATGGCACACGATATTGCAGAAAAAAATGAATCTTAAGCATGCTGATCCCTATTCCCTTCCAGTTCAAAACATTGCAACTGTTGTTTCTTCCTGGGACTACTTGATGGCCATGAACTCCCTTTTCTGCCATGAATTGAAGATCATGTTTTAGGGAAGAGATCACCAGTGGCATGTAGCTTAATCCAAACACTTCCTCTATAGCCACACAGCAGAGTGACATTGTTAGAGCAATAACAACGCTGGCAAGGACCTTTAGTAAATCTTTAGAAATTCTTCATTGCACTTTGGTCACGGTCCTGAATGCTGGTCTAGAAAAGACTCAGGTAAGCAAGGTTCTGCTAAATAGTGGGTTAGTGGAGCAACTGATGTGGCACAGAGGTAATGTTGACCATATTCTCTCCAGATGTTCCCCATTTTTTGGGTGTGCTCCACTAGTTAACTAGCACTGTGTTTAGAGGTCCTTCTTGATAAGGACACAGCAAAGGTGGTTTCTCTTTGTGCTACTTTGCAGAAATTTCTGAAAGATTAAAAAATGTAACCCAGTGGAGAAAAAGAGGTGAAGAATGTGTGAAAAGGCCAGAAGTTTGGAGGAAAAAAACCACTGTATTCTGATGGAAAGACTTCTGATGCTCATGCCTAGCAACTTGCTGCTGCACACCACTGAAGACGTTGTTGTGCTCTGGCTGCTGTGTTTGCATGGGGCACCTATGCTGAAACACAGCTGTAAGGTTTTGCAGTACGAATGGAAGAGTGTCATTGATGGAGCTGTATCCTTGTATCTCCATATGATGTAACATCTTCTTTCATAAGAACAGATCTTATCTCCTCCCCCCCAAAAAGCATCAGTGTGTGACTCAAGATTTGCAGCACAAACTTGCTGAATAGAAAGAATGATATAATCTTTTTTCAAAGTCACACCATGTTACACCCTTTTTGGCTAGTACAACGGATTAGGCCCTGCTCTAGTGATAACTGCACCCACAATCAGGGGGTGGATGTCTTAACTCCTTGAAGAAATTATCGAAACATATGGAAGTATTCTCCCACCAACTTCTCACTTTTAACAACTTATATTCCTATTTATCTCATTTGAACTCGCTTTTCAAAGCACCCAATCACAACAGCTCTATCTAAATCAGACCAGAAGTTCCCTATCACAAATTCAGTGCTGAAGAGGCACTTAATATGTGGCTCTGCATGTCTGAACAAGGCAGGTAGGATCGTCAAGATGAAGGAGAAGCTTCCCAAAGCCGTGGCAACTCAAAGGTCATTCAAGCAAAGCTATGAATACGTCGCAAGAATAGGAAAGAGAAGAACTTGCACAAAATATACCAAGAATGTATATTCTTTGTGGTGTGGTGGTTTGTGGGAACTATTACTGCGTGTTGCCACTGGGGAAGGATAGCTCGTTCAGTACCTGAACAGTCTGACTTAATTTTTCAAGTTTCTCTCTAACTCGGGCAATACAGCAAAGGAAACAGGCATTCGCCTGCCACTCCTGGGGTATGTTAACATGGAGTAACTTCTAGTACTGTTAATAGCATAAATGGAAGATAAGATGCGAAAGGGTACAAAAGTTATGGAAGAATCTGCACTCACATGCTTAAAGTTGCTGCAGAACAGAAGAGATTTTGTAACGTTAATGGGGAAGCGATTTCTCCCACCAGCCTTGTTTCTCACCCCTCAAACTTTACAATGCATGGCAGCAATTGCCTTGCTGCTACAACAGAGAACAGGAAGGCGTAATAAAGAATCACGTACTACCTCTACTCCAACCCACATGTAAGATTGAGTGCATGATAATTTAGTCCCGTGGGAAGCATTATTCTCTTACTAGGACAAGAAGTAGGAAATTCAGCAACTGAAAGCTTTATCAGTCTATAGAGCTTTCCCTCGTGTTACCCTGTTCCATTTAGAGAGCAGCTGTTCTACCAACTCAAATGCCTGAAAATCAGGGAAGAGTTAAAGTATTTCAAACTCAGTCATGCGAAGAATTGAAAACAGAGTTATGCCCAGATCTTTGCGTTGTTTGATGTTGTCCTAATCTACCACTCTCTACCCTAATAATCTCCTATCTATCTAATCTCCTCTCTCTTTCTTCATTTCCCCCTACATACAGACACTCTTACTTTGTATTTAGGTCTAGATTCATCATACCTAACTTAAGTGTCTTATTTCAGTTAACTGCCTATGTTAGGAGGCCAGACAGACTCTCCCTGGCTGGTGCGATGAGATACACACTTTAAGTGGATGATTCAATGTTATGTGGCCATAGCTTACCCCATACAGATCACTACACTGTCTCAAAATTTGGATCTTTTTAGTCTCTTGGTGAGTGACACCAGGATCCTGTCACTACACTTTCACCTCCCTACCGTCAAATGCACAAATCAAACAAGAACTGCTTCCCTCCTGGTAATCTCCATGGCAAGATAATCCCTATTTCTTGCTACTTGATATAATCTATGCAAACCAGCACAGATATGAGTTATGGCTGAGTATTTGAAATCTTACACGTAACACTGACCTCTGGACACAAAAGGGTAAGAGAGAGGCTGAAATCCCATAGAAAGTCTTGGCTCTTCCAGATAATCCTGTACCACGGCATTGCTAAATTGACCTCTCAGGTCATTAACTGCTTACATGTTAGGTGTACCTGGAATATTCTTGGCTGATTTCCCCTTCACACTGCCCATCTGTGAGGGAGAGAGGGATTAATACTACATACTTCTTAATTTCTTAGTCCTTGGTTTTCAGAAATATGTCATAATAGTAATTATTTCCTTTCTTAACCTTCAGAGAGTGATGTTCTGATGAAGGTAGTATTTAGAAAAGGCCAAAGGAACAGCCGAGTAACTAAATATGTTTTAGCAAAAGCAACAAAAGACATTGGGATTATGGAAGGAAAGGACCATAACAAATCTCAAATTATATGGTATAGAAAGTGAAACATGGTTCTCACTGGTGATGGAAAGTCAGCAGAGAGACTTTGTTAAGGGTAGTAATTACATTGCCATCACACCAGTGGAGAAGTGCAGAAAAACTTGGAATCACTCATGTTCTTAAAGCAAATCTTGAGAGAAACTTGTGACAGTGTCCACAGTGACTGCATATATTCTTATGGAAAGGAAGACAAAGAGAAGGGCATTCTTTAACGCATGTGCCACTTTTTCCTGTACAGGACAAGAGCTGTGAATTCTAAGAGATGAAGCAGCACAGCGCTAGGAAGCCAGCGATAATTTCCTGCACGTGGAGCTTATAGACTGTGGCCACACTTTGCAGAGATTCACAGAACTCTTTGTGGAAAGCTTTGTCTATGTTAGTATTTGGAGAAAACTGGTTATTACAACTTGCCTCATAAGATAAAGATCCACCCAGCCTTCCCATCGGAGGTATGTCCACAGGTACAGGCAAGTCACATCAAATAGTAGGTGAGAACGCGTTGCACAATACTATAAATTACCTTCCTGAGAAGTTGATTCTATAACAATATGGGGAGAACATGTACTTCTTTCACTAGATCGCATGGAAAGCGCTTCATCTCTTTAAGCACTACATCAGTGAGAGCAAACGTAGTATTTCTTCGCACCTACTGGGCTCCTACAAAGAATGGCTTAAGATCACATTGTTCTACAAAATTTAAATACATCTCTATAAATTACAGTCATATTCATTCCTGACTTTTCATTTGGAGAAAAATACTGGCAACATCACCTGAAAATTTGCTCTTTTAACTTCCAATCATGCAATCAGCACAGCATTTCTCTGATCTATCAAGTAGCCCTCGCCCTTTACTTTTGAATTCATTTTTCTGTGGAATGGGCAACCAACAGTTTGCACAATCATCTAGAAGAGGTGTCCCCAGTCTTGTAAAAGACCCCTAATTTTTTTCTTTCACTACTGATAATTCCTTGGCTGATAAAAGTTTCTTTTTTTCTTTTTCAAAGGTGCACCGCAGCATTGGCTTGTAGACAGTGTTGCTCTCCCATGGCTTTCTCCCCCTTGTTTCTTGTAGGTGATTATCAGACAGTAGCACTGCCCCTCTCAAGACATCGTTAATGAAAACAGCACTTAGGAAATTATTTCAGGATTTAGAAATTTATTATATTCTTTCTCAGCCTTTGAAATCCCATGTGATCCCAGCCAGATCGTGTTAGAATCGTAGAATATCTCAAGTTGGAAGGGATCCATAAGGGTCATCGAGTCCAGCTCCTCTCTGTTGGCAGAGAAAAACTCAGTGCCCATGTGTACGTGCTCTAGACACGCTAAATGAACAAGAATGAGTTATCTTGAGTGAGGCTGAGCTCATATGGCTCTAGATTTAACTCTTTCAGGTAATTCAGGCATTGGAAACAGTAGAGCCACCTGACATTTTCCTGGGCTAATATAGCCAATATGGCAGCACTGCAAATACATTTTTAAAAGAAAGCATGTTAATATTTACTCACACTAAAGGGTGCTCAGGCAATATATACAGGATACTGAACGTGCAGACTGTATAGAAAAGGACTTTTAATTTGACAGCTTCCTTTGCTCTGTTTGTGACTGGGTAATACAGAAACAGAAAGACCTGAAAATGAAGGATGGAAGAATGTGGCTATAAAATCCTAACAAAAAAGGGAAGATTTAAACACAGCAGTAGGTAAACCTAAGTATTTTTAACTCATCTTTATTTCACTAAATTGCAAGTAGATAATTTCCTTTAACAAACTAACCTCTTTTTATCATCTACAGGATTATGGTGTAGAGCAGTACAGATATAGAAAGTGGTCCACGGCATCTCTCTGTCTCAAAAAAGGATGATGTGAGTATCAGAATAGTTTGGATACAATGAATGAATTCATTCACTTACCTTCAGCTGTCTAAAAATGCATAATTAAGTGATTTATTTGTCCTTGCTCTATAACAATTTGAGAAAAACGGACAGCATAAATTACACATAGAGATGGCTATCTCGCTTCATTGACAAGAGAACCTAGGAGGCAAGATGAATCCTATTTAATGAGTCCTTCGGTGTTAGTGTTGATAAGGTTCTTTTTCTGAGCAGTCATTGCTGGATGTAGCACAAGTTTAAAATTTAAAGGAAACTGAAGCACTTGAGATCCACTCGTATTTTCTTTGTGTTCCTTCCCTTTGTTATGGACAATGACCATCTTATCTCTTCATCTTCTCTTTCATAGGTGAAATAACAGAGTTCTTTAAGGAATTTACTTTCAGCTATCACCACCATTTCTTTTTTTTTTTTTTTTGAATGATTGAAACAAATTTCAGAAGAGGTCTAAAGAAGCAATTGAACGAGAAAAACAGTTAAAATAACCTTTTGCAGAGTTACTCTCCTACAACCTCTCCTATGAGGACAGGCTGAGAGAGTTGGGCTTGTTCAGCCTGGAAAAAAGAAGGCTGCGGGGAGACCTGATTATGGCCTTTCAATACCTAAAGGGGGCCTATAGGAAAGATGGGGAAAATCTTTTTAGTAGGGCCAGCTGTGACAGGACAAGGGGTAATGGTTTTAAACTAAACCAGGGTAGGTTTAGACTAGATATAAGGAAGAAATTCTTTACAATGAGGGTGGTGAAACACTGGAATGGGTTGCCCAGAGAGGCAGGGGGGGGTCCATCCCTGGAAACATTCAAGGCCAGGTTGGATGGGGCTCTGAGCAACCTGATCTAGTTAGCGGTGTCCCTGCTGACTGCAGGGGGGTTAGACTAGATGACCTCTAGGGGTCCCTTCCAACCCAAAACATTCTATGATTCTATGATTCTATGAATTATCTCTTACAATTACCAATGTGCATTCACTGTCCCTCACCTTTAGTAATGAGTCTACATGATTCTTCTTTATTCTCCCCAAGGGAAGCAGTATATTAAAATCGCGGCCAAGTTATTCAACCAATCTCAACTGAGAATTGGTGCATTGCACACGTCGAATTGTCTTACAAAATCCTAGACACCCACTCACTCTCTGAGAACAATTCAGCCACTTTTATTTGAGGGAAATGAGGGGGAGCAAAGCAGGGCAGTACAATTCATTCTGTCAGTTAGGGACAATTATCAAGATTAAAAGGGAGGTTCTATATTTTGTAGCTGGACTGGTTCCTTGCACAACCTGTGCCTAGCACCTACCAGGTTACCTAATTCCCTTGTTTCACCTGAAGGGACTGGATCCACATTTCATCACAACTCACCCCTTCCTTTAAGATCTTCTTCCTTCTGCTTCCCCACTAAGGGGAAAGAAGCAGAAATGGGAACTTAACGCTAGCTCTTGTGTTAGCCAAACCGCACAAATCATTCTTGCTTGCCAAACAGAATTTATGAGGTTAACAGAGACTTTGGTGTGCCATTGCATTTGGAAATGTAAATTTGTCTAGATGGCATAGGTATAGGATATATGCCAACTTACTTCATGTCCCCAGGCCCAGAATTGCCTCTAGCTCTTCAAATTACGTGGGTTTATTAACTGCAACTTCAGCATTGTAAAACAAAGCTACAATTCAAACAATCAATGCCACATAAATCACAGGCAAGTCACCTTCATCTGTGCCTTTGAATATGTATAACACTAATAAATATCTGTTGAAAGCTTCTTACATGTTGATAAGGAACCATAAAAATAATTATATAATTCCTTTATAGTAGAAGCGTAGTGGTCCAACATGCAAAGAACAGATAATATAATTCAGTTAACCAATATAAGCGGTGTTAAGTAGCTGAGCATAGATAAATGAATGTTGCATTGTGGTACCACCTTTAAGAGAGTTATTATATTAGAAACACCTTTGTACAAGGGCAGCAAATTGTCGTATGTTGTTGCTCATGCTCAGAGACAGAACAAGCAGCTGCACACTGTTCAGTTAAGCTCAAAGTTTTCTGTGTCCTACTTAGCTATAATTGAAGTTTCTTATTTTTCAAATGGAACTTTTGACTGTCTTCTCCAAAAACAATGTTTAGTGAATCTATAAGGTTAAAGTTAATAGTTTTATCCATAAACGTAATCAAAGGTAGCAAAATTATTTTCAACCTTTTTTTTCTTTTTTGTTTGCTTATTTCAGACTAAGATAGGAGATTTTGTGGTTACCTCTCTGGTACTGTCTTCAGCCAGTGCCAGCCATTTCCTCCCTCCCTTTCTGTTCTGTCCCCTTTTCCTTCCCCCTCTCCAAGCCCAGTTGTCTTCAATGCTTTTTGTAAGGCCTGAAGAGTGCAAGGATGAGGTAGACAAAGGGTACCAACCAGGCAGAGGGAAATAAGTAGTCTTGGCATTATGTCGTGAGTGGCTTGAAAGGCAAAAAATACAGTTATTGATATAAAACAGTGAGTTAACAAAGTTTAATGTAATGGTAAATGCATCAGTGGTTTATAAGATTTGTTGGCAAGGTACACTTGGTTATTTAGCGAACAGAGGACATGGTCAGACAAAACTGTCAGGGAGACCCTCCCATTACATCATGAGGTTCAGAAAAGATCCCCTTGCTTTCTAAACTCCTTCCTTAGAGAGGAGTCTAGGTGCGGCTGGATCCAGTCCTAGTCCCAGACTTAGTCAACGGTTTATGTCTAAAGGATTATGTGTGCACAATCAATCCTTTATATCACTTAGCTAAGGTTTCAAAGTTTAGCATGCTATTAGCCACTTACCGAGAATCTGTTGTGGTAAGGAATCTCTCAACCTGAAGGAGTAACCTTGAGAGACATCCCTGCTCAAGGGGAGATCCTGGTGTGCAGCCCGCTGCCATGCAGGGGAGCTCCAAGGGCTCTTAGGCTGCTCACTGTTTATGGAGATAAGGTGATTTGCTCATAGTCATATTTGCATCTTAGGTGGACACATTGCACAACAGCCCTTGGCTATTGTCTTGTTATCTGTCTCCCCTGAATCCACTTCATAATGGATGCATCCATCACGACCAGATGCATCTATCATGACCACCACCGGTGGTTATCACTTGAGCAGAGTTATGGGAAGAGGTCGGGGAGCGGGAGGAGCACACCGCCACAGATAGTAATCTAAACCTAAGGAGGACTGCATGGTCCCTAAGGTTTGTGGGCAATTTTCAATCTACAATGCGTAGTCCAGGAAGGCCAGATAACCCCCGTGGTTCAAAGAAACCGGGAAGGCTTGTGCACAAACAGAGTATTATGTTCTGAGAGGTCCAGGTACCATGGGTCAGGGAAGTCTGTAGCTCTATCCACATGACCACACTGAAGAGCTCGTCCACAGCCTGAGTTTGGAGATATACCACAGGAACTATCCAGGCATGCACCAATTTCCTTCTGTAGCCTTGTTTTCATGAAGGACATGCCAAGTGTACAGACCCAATTGAGAGTGCTAGCAAAGCCCTCAAACCCTTGGTCAGTATGGCCCCCTCCACCTTGGATGTCCTCCTCTAGACCTTGGGTGCTTGTAGGACATGGGACCTTAGGCCAAAGGTTGAAATGTAATGACAGATAGAGTCTACAAGAACCTGAAACCTGACGATGACCCACTCATCAGAGTATTCTTCGAAAGTTAAAAAAGACTTTCATTCCAAATTCAAGCTCTTTGGATGTGAAGAAAATTTTGAAATGAAGCGAGTGAGTAACTACTGCAGTCCTCAGCAGCATTAGACACTGAGGTGTTTTCCCTCACTGCTATATCTTCAGAAACTTATCTGAACCACCCCAGTTACAAAAATGTATACTGCAAAAACGATGGAGCATGTAGGACAGCCTATACAGTGAATAGAATCTGTTATTACAATCAGCAGTATATGAGTTACAGCTGCTGTTAGACTGTTAGAAGCAGTTTCATACCTACTATGGTAAGTTTTTTTATTTCATGGATGTGCTGCCAGGACCCTTATGATAAAGTTTAAATGTAAGCTGTTCTATCTGCAGTGTATGCTTAGCTCTCTACCTACAGCCTTAGGAGCACAGGATGGAAAGTTTGACAGGTCTCAAACAGTCATTAGAAAAGACATTCATAAATTATGATAAATACTTATATATTTGCTTGCACAATCCCTGCATAAGTTCCATGGAGCGACTGCACATTTTATTTTTCTTTTCTGATTTCATCAGATCAGTTAGCCCAAGAATCTAATCATTTGATGTAGATACTCAGTTGCTCAAAGTCTAAGAACCTGTCCTCACGATTGTTTGTGCTTACCAGTTAATTTCACGCTTGCTTGTTTTTGTTAGAAGATTATTTTATGCTCTTCATTTAAAGCTGGCCTGTATTATTGAAAGAGGAATTGGCAAAAGCACAGGAGTTTAACTATTCCCAGTTGATTTTTACTGCAGCTTTTACAAATTATGGGTCAGCAAAGGATAACAGAGAGAAACAGTTCACAGGAGTTTATTCAGGGTACGCATAATTTAAAACTATCTAAACAAAACAGAAGATAAAAAGGCTTTGGTAAAATGCCAAAAAAAAGCATCCTTAAAAGATAAAGAAATGTTACAACAGAGGCAGACAAAGAAGCTACTGAGGTAAGCAAAAGTATTGCCCAGCCTCAAAAAAAGGAACCAGGAAAATTATAATGCCTGATAAGAATAAAGAAGAGGTAAACAATGTGGACTCAAGGAGGCGAATTTTCACACGCACCTGAAGTATCCCATTTCCCAGTTCCTGAGATTCCCTGGGCAGCTGCCATAAGGAGAGAAGGGTTACTGTGAACTTCCCTGTAAACATTTGGGGAAGAACACCACATGCATAAAAGAATCTGGCTGGTCCTCCCAAATACCCTTGTTGTGTCTCCCTTTTCTGTTGCTAGCAAAGACTCGTGGGCTAACTGATGTTATGCCCTACGTAATATGAATCTGAGTTTATAGTGAGTCCTTCATGGAATTTCAGGCCGAGGACCACAGTCCATTTCTTTTCAGTCCTACATCCCCAAAATGATGGATCAAAAGCTCTCCTCTCCCGCTGAAAGTAGCTCACTGAGGCACAGACCCTAGATCTTTATTTGGATTTGTGATTACTCTTCCATAGGTTAACTCAATGGAATGCTTTTTTCTTCTGTGTCTATAGACACCAGGTTCTAGTCTGGTATTTTCATTAGGTGTACCATGATCCGCCCGGAGGATTAACCTTGAGAAAAAATTGATTGCAGTTTAAAAACACATTTCCTAAGTGTTTTGCACCAGCTCAGCAGGATAGATATTAGTAGATATCATACAAGTAATTGCATTTTACTTCTCTTAATTGCTCCTAATCCTTGATTAGACAAACGAGGCCTTGGATGACACCTGTGGGATACTTCTGAAAATCCAAGTGGAATACTAATTGTTTAATCTTAGCCCTGGGCAGCTACTAGTTGCTTATATACTGATTGCTCACAGGTTACCAACCTAAGGAGGTGGTGATGCCAGCCACACAAACCACCCCACGGTATATTGACTGGAAGTGCTGTCATTTGGACCGGGAACATAAAGCTTGACAGCAGCTGGGATTTTACCTGGGAGATCTGGATCTTGAAATATGACCATCTATATAGCAGGATCTCCCTGTGTCCTGGGGCAAAAGACTAAGGGCAACATAATTAAATTAATTGGAAACTAAAGGGATAGTATCAGGGATATCATGCAATTTAATTTCCCTTTGTAGGAGGCACATAAGGGGCTCTGTGAGCTGCAGACTGAGGCCAAGGAATGAGCTTCCGTTAGCCTAGGCTGTTGGAGGCAGGCCCAACGACTACTAGCGTGTCACAGGATGTTACATGGTGCACGCAAAGGAGACGCAACACTAAGCCCAGGCCATGACATCACACCCATAAACTCCCCATGGACGTAACCTAATCAGGAGAGAGCTGTAAAACTTCTGCTATTTGTAATGCCTTGGTATTTATTCCAGACACTGACCACCTTTGGGGTTTTTAGGGGATGCATTTTCAGTGGTGGTATCAGCACTTGCTTTTCTATCGTGAGCCCTGCAGTTCTGGGTATTTTTCTTAACAGTTCTGTTCCCAACAATCACAAAAGTAAAAAAAAAAAATTAAAAAAACCCCTCTGTATTCATGAATAATGTGGAGTAGAAGAAGGGGTAAAAGGTGCCTTATGCTTACTCAGAAAAGCTTGCAACTTTGACCTCTCTACATAAGAGGAACTTAGAAATCGGTGAGTGCTGGGAGAAGGTTTTTTTGGGACAGGGGTAGGAGAAGGGGAAAGAATGCATTTCCTTTTAAGTTCTTAAACCATTCTTTTTTTTTTTTTAATTATTGGTGGTATTTGTAGGCTTTAAAAAAGCCCCATACTCTTAGTTTAACTCTGTAACTTGAATTTGGGGGTTTGACAATCTGATTTTAGATGTATTCTAGAAAAGGTTCATTTGTCCTGAATAAGGAAGTGGGACTCATTTTGACAGGAACTTCCCTGGGTTTCTGCAACATTCAAGATCCAGCTTGAAACAGGTTAAGAAATCACAATATCACCACATCAGCCCTGGAAGCAAACACCTACTGCAGTCACTGTGATGTTGCCAATAGCTTTCTGCAGTGGACCAGATTTTGATGTCCTGCCAGCATCACACCTTAGGAAATCTATGACCCCAACCATGACCCAGACCCCACCATGGTCACCTCACCCTTTACTTCCTGTTCTCCTCTCATCAACCAGGACCTTGATCTAAGTACCTATGTGCAGAATTTCTATTCAGAGCTTTTAAAATTAATACTCACCTGTTTTGTTTTGGTTTTTTTTTTTTCCCACAGCAGGCGCAGAGCTTACACGTAGCAATTAGCTGTGGGAAGTGGATAGAAAACGATTATGGACCCTCAAGAATCCGCACTGGTTACTCATGACCTGAGCTACTTCTGTATTTGCTGCACTACTGCATCATCCAGATGGAGCCTTCAGGTAGGCTGCATTGCAGGTATTTAAGTCATGCAATTTTGTGAGGAACATTAAAACAGGGCAAGTGGGGAGAGTTCTGAGGAACCAATGGGTCAAAAGGAGCAGATCTCACTGCCTTGGCTGGACAGGAGAGAAAAGGATTAGGTTCTTTGCCCTTTTCTTTCCTGGTCCATTTGAAAAAGAAATCACAGCTTGTAAGTGATAAACATCTTGAGCTTGTTTAGATTCGCTTTCCAAGAAAATGAGATTTAACAGGTGCCTACCTGTTTCTCAGCTCACTTTTCTTCCCACCCAACGACTTTTGAACTCATTGGGACCTCTACACCATGTCAAATTTGATTAAAATAAGCCAAGAATAAGTTCCTCCAAGTTTATATAAACTGACAATTGGTTCTGAAAGCTCGTTTGAGCATCTCCACTGAGGGCTGAGCTATTATGAGACAGAGAGGAACTAACAACCGTTAGAAAAAATAAAAATGAAAAACCCATTCAACTGGAACTTGCAGCTAAGGAAAATAAAGTTACGAGAAACTGGACTCTGTTACTGACACTTAAACTCCGTACTCCACTGTGCTCTCTCTTGAGACTTCTGTTAACTTACTTCACATGTTGGAGTGGAATAATATCCTTGCTTGTAGATTTATTTGAATTTGAAAATGCGCAGAATAACTAAATATTTGCCTTGGCCAGGCTGATCCTTTTTCTGTGTCTTGCTGCCTAATGCAGTTTTAGATCAAGATTTTACCACCAGACTAAATCCTCTTCCACTTTTTTGCTCGATGGATTGCAAGAAGAGGCTACGTGTATAAAGAGGCCGAGGAGCTATTCCTATATCCCATTTCTTGCAGAATAGTTTTTTTTGGAGGAATCTTGTGCCAAATGGAACTCAAGGACTCTGACCTGTCATCCAGACACTGAGTCTCTCCCCCTCAGAAAATAAGTCACCATAAGCTGATAGCACAGAACACCGTCTGTGGTTACCGAGGTAGTGTGAGACAGACTCTTCTCAGCGATGCCCAGCGGCAGGACAAGGGGCAATGGGCACAAACTGAAGCATAAGAGGTTTCAGTTGAACATACAGAAGAACTTCTTTACTTTGAGGGTGGCAGAGCACTGGAACGGGCTTCCCAGGGGGGTTGTGGAGTCTCCTTCTCTGGAAATATTCAAAGCCCGCCTGGATGATGTCCTGTGCAACCTGCTCTCGGTGAACCTGCTTTAGCCAGGAAGGTTGGACTAGATGATCTCCCAAGGTCCTTTCCAACCCTTGCCATCCTGTGACACGTGTCCTCCTGGACACTGGCAAACTCCTTACAGTATCCAAAATGATGTCAAGAAAGAAGGTGCTAGAGAAACGTGCCTGTTGCTTGCTTCTTTCTCCACATCATGTTGAAAAGCAACACTAATTGCATGTGAGGTGAAAATGCTGAACTGCCTTGTTTAGGCTTGCATGCAAGTAAGGTGTGTAGGCAAGTGCCTGCCAAGTTCTCTAGTTTATGAACAAGCCCTCACAATTTGTTGGAAAAACAGGTGAGTCAAATTCATTCAAAGAACAAGACACAGAGCAGTCAGGACACAGAGGGGAAAAACTGCAGCAAGGCACTCTTAGGAACTTCACACTGCGAATTTCCACGTGGACAAAAATCCTCCTTGTACAGGTGCTGGAATGGCTGCTCTAAATATAGTTTGGGGCTTAAAGTCGTGAATTTTAAGTCCCATGTAGTCCCGGCTTCCAAATATGCTGCTGTTACCAATTAACCCACAAACAATGTTAGTGCTTCAGCTCATCTTTTCTCTCTTTTTTATGAGCTCCTTACAGATATTTTGAGGTGGCCGCAGCCAGCACCATCCCAGTGTGTGGTCTGCCCACTCACCACTGTGGGGTTTGTAACTTGGCCATCATCCTGGGGAAAGAGATCTGCCAGTGTTTTTCATTGAAGGCTTTTAGCAAAAGTCTGAAAGAATGACTTTTTTATGGTGTTCAGACAATCATGCTTTCTAAACAAAAAAAAATACAGAATTTGGCTTTCTGCAGCCTGCATTTTCTTAGGCTGGGAATCAGAGGCTGTCCACGATTTTTCTGTTGTTCACTTATGAGTTTATTACAGCTATTGACTGCAAAGTTCCTTACTCCCCAGGAAGAGTGATAACAATGTGTAACTCAGAAATAATTTTTACAAGTCTGTAGCCTGGTGTGGCTTTTCCTTTTGGTTGTGCATGCTTTTGTTTATTCCTGAAAGGATACCCAAAGATCAGGGGTGTCTGGTAAGCAAGCTGAAGCTTTGCTGGTGAATAAGTCCACCAGTCTCAAAGATGTTGTTCCAGTCTTCCCTGGGCATAAGTTTTTTTATGAAACTGCCAGAGGATGAGGTTCCTTTCCATCTGTAGGAGGGAGCTGCTTAAGGTTAAAAGCCTTTAACAATTTCCTGAGCCTTTCCCTGTAATTCCTTATGTTTCCCTGCAAGTCTTTATATTTTAGCTGTATTTTAATGTTTGTTGGCTTCCTGGTCTCTCTCAAACAGCACCAGACTCTCTTGCTGAAGGCAATTTGGGTTCTTTGACCCACAGAACAGTGCTTTGACTCAATAGCTCCAGCTGCATAGCTCTGTGCTATAAATTGTTATAATCGCTCGACCTTTTCATTTTCAAATGCACCTAACACGAATTATAGTAGTAGTACAAATGATAACAGTAGTAATCCAAGAGAAAGATTAAGGTTTTTTTAATATTGTCATTATGCTGCTTTGGATGCCATTTTTGTTGTAGTATCAGGTATTAGCAGGCAAAACTGCATTCTGCCTTTGTCCTGGCTGAACAGTGCTGGCTGGCATTAAGAGTATTCAGAACCACAGCTGAAGTCCTGAAAGGCCAGGGGTGCTCTAAATAATCTGTTATGAACACAGCTTTTCCACTCTCAGCAGCAAAGAGAGAGGAATTCATACAAAGAAAAGGAAAAAGCAGTCCATTTCCAGGTGTAACAGTGGGACAGCACCACAGGGAGGCAAACTTGGATTATTTTTCCTAATCTTTTCCTGTTTTTCTCCTGGAGAGAGGCTATACCTCTAAACTACTTGGACTGTAAATAAATCTCCTGTGGAAATCATACCAAGATCTTCTACCTCTTCTAGCACTTCAGCAAGTAAAGAGGTGACAGCACCAAGCCTGTCAGAGTTCAAGGAGTGTTCAACGCTCTTAGATGTATGGTTTAGCTTTACGTAGTCCAGCGAGGAGCAGGGAGTTGGACACGATGATCCTTATGGGTCCCTTCCAATTTAAGGTATTCTGTGATTCTAGGCAAAATGAGCAGGACACAAGTAAATTCAGAAGTCTGCATGCATTCTGGGAAGCTTCTTTGGCTAGTCACAGACAGATCTAGATGGCACTCAAGGTGCAAGGGTGTGGGTCCCAGGTGAGGCTGGTCAGGGCCATTAAGACCTAACAGTATACTCAAGACCCTGACATAGTCCACTTTTCTTACGAAAAAAATAGAGAAAGAGATGCCATTTATGATTATGAGTTTATGAGGTTGTAGATGCCCTGTCCCCAGAAACATGCAAGGTCAGGTTGGACAGGGCTCCAAGCAACCTGATCTAATTGAAAGTGTCCCTGCTCAATGTAGGGGGGTTGGACTAGATGACCTTTAAAGGTCCCTTCCATCCCAAAGAATTCTATGATTCTATGAAGGATAGCTAAACAACTCACTCAAAGCTGTGTCTGCCCGTTTTTCAGCCCAATCCCCTCCATACTGAAAGAAAGAAGTCCTTTACTCTCTACTAGCAAGACTGTACAGCAAAGGTGCAAGATGCATTGAGCCAGAGAAAGACCAAACAAGTACAGAATACTGTAGCCCACTAATTAAAGACTTGATCCAATGGCCAAGATTTGATCTAACACAAAGACCATAATCAGTCCTGATACGAGTGTATAAATATATACTTTACCACTCAGGAGGCAAGGATGCTTCAAAGCACCAAACTGCACCCCTCTTCATATGTTATTAAGCCTATGCTACTAAAATATATTCAAGTTAAATCATGCGCATACCACCCTGACCTTCTCATCCCCTCCTGCATTCTGATCAAATTCTTGAGGCTCTCTAGCCTTCCTCTCGTTAGTTGTCCCAATATCAATCAATTATAAACTTGGATGTTTCTCCCTGGTGAGTGAAGAAAGACACTAGTTTTCTCCAGGTCTCCTTTGAAAGCACTTTGTAAATATTAAAGACAAGCTTTGATATGACTTCAAGTAATAAGGGGAACTGCTGATTCCTGAATTGAGGTAAAATGTACCCAGTAGCTGAGGAGGGCATGCCAAAATAAGATAATTTCACATTGAAAAATATGTCTCCATATTGGCTAGAAATTATGTCCTCAAAGGAAGGCCTGAGAATTTACACCTGAAAATCTAAGAAAGGAGTAATCCTTCTCCCAGGCACACATTAAATGCTTATCTCTACAAAGAAAACAACATCACACGGACAGCTTTGTTGAAATTATTAAGCACCCTGATCTCCTTTTTGGTTTTAGAAAACGTAAAGCAGAATCCTGGCATGTATTTCATCTTCATTTTGATGCATTTGCCACTGGGGGGAGCACATTGTCACGGCTACTATTTGGCTTTACTAAGCACATGGGCTAGACAGCACCTGGAGCAGGCAGGTTTTGCTCCCAGTTCCACATGGGGATGACTCTAAAAGTATCAAGCAGTGACCCAAAGGACAAGCTCAGCTTGGAAATGTGTCCACAGGAGAGTGAGTCCAACCTATTCAGCAATGTAAATGCAAAGATCCAGTTGTTAGTAAATAAAAGGTCTTAACATCTTCTCCTGGCAGTCCCACCATGCAAGTACTCATTAAGACAAATGTAGAATTCGGGGGGGGGATCACCCCTGGGCTTATCAGGTGCTCGCTCACCAGTTAGCGCCAAGTTCATGTACTTTTCATCAGCATTAATATCACAATGAAATGCTGTGAAAGGATGCTGGAATGCATACAGAGAAAGTAGATGATAGAAGGACCACATGGTAGGCTGAGACACAAGACAAAGACAGAACCAGGCAAGAAGGGATTGAGCCCACTTCTCTTACAAGTGCAAACATTTATTTTCAGAGGTCTCCAACCTGTTTCTACCTTGCCATTTTGCATTTATTTCTCATCTTTTTACATGCAAATCTCTCCCCTTCATATTAACATGCAGAGCTATATGGCCATTTGCTTTCACAAAGGATCCAGTGATGCAAGAAATTTGGACTTAGTTATGTTCTCCACCACAGTCTTATAAAAATAAATGACTCATTGCGCACTCGAACCATTTAGAGGCAGATGTTGAGACTTCTCTCCCTATAATGGATATAGCATTTTCCCAGCTCCCAAAAGGATTATGAAGATCAGTGTGTGAAAAAGACCAGATGTGGGATGACCAGATACTGCTGTTGTGGAGTTGCAGAAGCTTCTGGTCACTGCTTGATTTTTCTCTTTGACTGTAGAGCTCTTCCCTTAAAAACCCTCATATTAACAAACCAAAGTCTGTGGTCTGGGCACAAAAACGAGTAACAGTCTTCTGGATGCCCCATCACTGGAAGTGTTCAAGGTCAGGTCGGATGGGGAATTGAGCAACCTGATCTAGTGAAAAATGTCCTTGCCCATGGCAGAGGGGTTGTACTAGATCATCTTTAAAGGTCCCTTCCAACCCGAACCATTCTATGACCATAGACAACCCCTGACTGCCTGCCATAAATTTTATTTAAAATCCAAGCAACCTTGCCCTGTCCCCAGGGTAGCTCTACCAGTGGGAAACAGGTTAAGAGGTTTTTTTTGTAGAGATGAGAGCTATTATATTGCTGTCAGCAGATGCAGACACCGCAGCAAGAAGAACGCGAGACACACCCTGGCTCATGCAACCAAACAGTGCCCACACACTCATGGAAGACAATAAATTAGTCTGTATAAACATGGCAGCAGTGCCTCAAACTTGCTCTTAATATCTGAGGTCATATTTTAAAACTTGCTTATCAAGAGAGTATTCCTTTTCCAGGAATCTTCTGCTCCACAGGAATTGCAGTTCTGAAGGAAATTCTAGGCCACAGATTTTTCCAAAGCCACACTTTCATTAAGAAAAAAAGGGAAGGCAACCTTTTATTTCCATGAGGAGCCCCAGCCACACTGACACTGGGCAATCGATCCATGCCAGGGTAAAGTGCATTCCAGTCATGCCCTATTAGCAGAGCTGGTTGGAGGACTGGAGCTGGAGGAAATCAGGTTGGAATGGTGTTGGGGAGGTGCAGAAAGAAAAGGAGGTACCAGGAGCCCTGAGGTGGACACAGAAAGGTTGTGACAATATGGACTTAGGGAGGATGACCAAGGGAAACAACCACTCAAGGAGAATGCTGGTGAGAAAGGAGAAACCACCCTGGCATGTAGAACCAAAACTGGGGTTCTCTCTCCTGCTGCAACAAGCAGGTGAATGGAGAAAAGCCACTTGAGTTGAATGAAGAGGACAACATAAAAGGATTGCAGTTGATGCTGACGAAAGCCTGAAAGGCATCGTAATACGCGGATAGGGAATGGGGCTCTTGTATAGCACCCTGGAAGAGCCAACTGCTTAGATCTGTTGCCATTATCTCAGTTACTCTTTGCATACTTCTGATAAATTTGCAAGAAGTTAGCTGGGATCTCTTCTGCTCTGCTGCACATAAGATGGCGGGTGTACTTGTGGTAAGAAATTACAACAGACTGAGAAGGACAGCTCGCACAGGAACAGTCCAACTGCCTAAATCCAGGCATTGGAGTTGATATCCCACCAGTATTTATATTAAATCGACTTAGAGTGGGAAGAAAGACTGGCAAAATACCAGGAGTAACAAAACTGGAGACAGTAGCCCAGAGGTAAATCCCTTCACAACTTGTTATTAGCAGGAGATGAAGGTGGCAAGATAACTTACACAGACTGTATTTACAATTACAATGGAACTATCTAGGGGGCGTTCAGATTTTTAACTGTGGGTAGCAAGGGTGCCAGTTAACAGTCCATACTGGAAAAAAGGGGATGTTAGTTTAAAAATAAATCATATTGTCTTTAGTCACCAAATGTTTTTAAATACAAATAGTTAAAATGAGGAACTCATGCCCATGGTACAGAGAATTAAAAGGATTAAAGCAAAAAAAAAAAAAAGGTGATTTTTCATGAAAGCAGGTCCCTTGGTTTATTGGAGAGGGCACATTTCGAGGGATGTTCAAACTGTAAATCACAGTCCAAAGAACAAATTATTTGAGTTAGGGGAAAGCTTCCTCAGTACTTTTTCTAGTATGCTAGATTTTAGCACTGCCAAGCTTCATTTTTTTCAAGTCAGGCTGTGCTACCAGACTGCTGCCTTAATGTCCTTCGGATAAAAAGGACATACGGCTTCTAATGAGAGGTGCCCTACCTTCAGAATCCAACCCCTCTTTTCTACCTGTTCACAAAGTCTGTCCAAACCACAAAACAGCACTTGGAGCTTGCACTCAGCAGGAGTTTGTTGCAGAAGAAATCTAGCAGAAAAAGGACAACTTGGGCAGGAAATACTGCAGAGTTTTAGCTACAACCAGGGAGAGGCGATGGAAGATCCTTTTTCCGACACCACGCTGAGCCCAGTCATTTAAGTCTCCACATTAGACCATAAATAATTGCTGTGGTCTACTGACTTGCTTATAACCCTGCTCACAAGTCCTCCTGCACAGTAAATACAATTCACATCCATGGCTTAGGTTTACAACCTACAGCTACTGCTATAAAATGCAAACTTCTCCAGCCTCGTGCCACGCCTGTGAGGCTCAACGCTGGACTTGCAGGCTTTTAGCCCTCATGCCCATCACTCCCCTTCCATCCTTCATGCTGCCTATGTTAGAGACCACTAAACAAAAGCAGAGGCTTTCCACATGCCCCAAAGGATTAAAAAGCAGGGGCATAATTCCAATTTCAACTGGAAGCTTTTACTGTTTCATTTTGTTTTACAAATCTAAAATAAATACAGCACACAATTCATTAGAATTAACATGACTTCTGCAAGTTTAACCCTGCCAGCAGGCAAATAGTGGGGACAACCCATGCTGTTGCAAAGCCACCAGAGCAACCTTGCGTCAAGAAAGCTGTAAGAGAAGCTACACACATGAGTTTATTTTTTTCACTAGAATGCAGGCTGCCATTTTGAAGCTTTTTGTCTTTTTTGTGTCTATAGTAGCTTTTTACCATAAGTGGTAAACAAAAAATAGTAAATAATTTGCAATGTATAAGGTTGGCAAGTGAGGAATGAATAAATCATGATGGAGTGGCTACATCAGTGGGGAAGGGAAGAGCTACTCATGTCATCTACCTGGACCTCAGTAAGGCCTTTGACATGGTCCCCCACACCACCCTTCTCTCTAAATTGGAGAGATGCGGATTTGATGGATGGACTACTCGGCGGATAAGGAATTGGCTGGCTAATCACATCCAGCGAGTAGTGGTCAACAGCTCAATGTCTGGATGGAGATCGGTGATGAGTGGTGTCCCTCGGCGGTCCGTACTGGGACCAGTACTGGTTAATATCCTCATCAATGACATAGGCAGTGGGATCGAGTGTGCCCTCAGCGAATTTGCAGGTGACAGCAAAGTGAGTGGAGCAGTTGATGCAAATGTTTTACACTCTTAACACAATTATTGAAGACTGAGTTTTATCTCACTGGCTGTCAGCATGTCACAGCTTCTTACTGAAGGTATTTTTTTTTATGTAAAAGTTGGTAAAGGCAATCAAAAGAAGTAGTGAGGTAATAAAAAAGAATTTAAAAGTACCCTGAAAACCTCACTTTCATTTTCACACACCCACAGCTTGCAACTTTACTCATAGGGTTAAGAAGCTTACATCATCACCCCATACATTGAGCAAATTTGCTATGCTGCAATATCAGACTTTCAGCTCACGTCCCACAGCTGACATTTAAACCTATTATGATGACTATTTTTATGGGCAGTACATGCCTGCTTTGCTTTGCTTATTCATGTGCATGGCTGATGTATAAAAGTGTTTCTGATTCAGCAAATTGGAGCTTCACAATGGTGTGTTGAAACAGTGCATCAGAAATCCCAGCAGGCCCTGACAGAAAGCAAGATGCAGCTTTCCAAATTGGGTTTGTTCTCCTCACCCTGACATAACAGGAATAATACAGGGAATCTTAGTGTCATGGTTTAACCCCAGCCGGCAACTCAGCACCATGCAGCCGCTCGCTCACTCCCTCCCCGACCACCCAGCCGCTTGCTCAGTCCCCCTGAGTGGGATGGGGGAGAGAATAAGAAAAGTGAGAAAACTCATGGGTTGAGATAAAGACACTTTAATAGGTAAAGGAAAAGCTGCACATGCAAGCAAAACAAAACAAGGAATTAATTCCCTCCTTCCCATGGGCAGGCAAGCATTCAGCCGTCCCCAGGAAAGCAGGGCTCTATCGCGTAATGGTTACTTGGGAAGACAACTGCCATCACTCCAAACGTCCCCCCCTTCCTCCTTCTTCTGCCAGCTGTATATGTTGAGCATAACATCATATGGTGTGGAATATTCCTTCTCGTCAGCTGGGCCGTGTCCCCTCCCAGCTTCTTGTGCCCACCCAGCCGCTCACTGGTGTGGTGGGAAGAAGAAAAAGCCTTGGCTCTGTGTCAGCCCTGCTCAGCAATAATAAAAATATCCCTGTGTTACCAACACTGCTCCCAGCACAAATCCAGCACACAGCCCCATACCAGCTACCATGAAGAGAATTAACTCTACCCCGGCCAAACCCAGCACACTGGTTTGAAATCACTTTTTTCATGGCACAGCGCTCTATTTTTAGGTAAGCACCTATTGTGATGTTGAAGTTAAGAGCGTACATTCTCTGAATACACAGGAAGGAAACATCACACAGAAACAAAGCGGTGATGATTGTTTCACATACATTATTACTGTGATTTTTTTTTCTCATGGTGTGTGTAGCCCTAGTGCCCACTTCAACAAATGTTAAAAAAATGAAGACAAATCATGTTCAGCTTCACGAGGAGCCACAGCCTGGTAAATCCATTTCTATTGCAACAGGCCAAAATGTCTTAGGCTATTTCCTAATTCAAGAGGACTAGAAGAAGGTTAGGCCAATACCTGGGACATCTAGCATGAAGGTGGGCTTTCAAAGGTCCTAGTAGGTCAGTGGGAGTGGAATGAGTAATTCCTGGGAAGAGCTGCCCTTTAACTCTGTGTGGCAGAACGGGGACAGGCACAGCACTATCCTGATTTTAAATTGCTTCTTCCTGCTGCCAACACGGTGCTTCTCAGACTGCAGTGTGTGCACAGGGCACATCCCTTGATAGCAACTTCTTCAAAAATGATACCGAAACCCAACATTTGAACAATTGACCCAGTCCCAGCACACCATTTTTGAGTCCCTTGTGGAGTTTGAGCAAAGACAGGCTCAGAAGTACAATTTAAGGGCCCAGGCTGCCTAAATTAACAGCTTAGATACCATATTGCTCTTACGAATGCAATTACAAAGGATGGAAATTGCTCTTGCTGATTATCAGTAGCCATTGAATCTAAGGCGTAGAAAGCATCTAAGATGGGGATCCTGCCCAGGAAGTATTCTGAGAACCAGACAAGGAATGCGATAAATGAGAGGCCAGTTCTGCCAGTCTTGAATTCTTTGTTGCACTGTGGCATACATTCCAAGGAGAGGGGAACATCACCGTCCAGTCCATATGTGGGTTCATGCATACGTGGGTGGGCATTACAGCTTTGAGTCACTTTTGTTAGGGAGAGAATTGAACCCAGGTAATTATACTACCATAACCACTGTATTATGAAAAAGTGGAGGATCACCTCTTCCAGCTCCATTTTAGAAAGAAAACAAACATAAACTTTCTCTGATAGGCACAGCCCTGCCAGTGCGTCGAGCGTGTTCTGAGCATGCCTATGGGATCAGGCCCCTCAAGGGATACGGCACACAGGAAAACTGAATATGCCCCACCCTTACAGGTGGGTGATAAGATGAAAATTGCTCAGACTGAGGCAGTTCTGTACACGCACGGGAGCAAAGCTCAGCATTTAAAGAGAATAATCTCAGAACACACCTACTGAGCCAGCTGTAGGCGACACCTGAAGAAAAGGCATTTTAGGTGGTAAGCTGGAATATTGTCACCTGTGTAATCAGACTTCATTGTAGATATGGTCTCTATTTCTGGTTGACTGTCTCTTAATGGATTTACATTTTACATATACACACACACACACAGACACACACACACACATATATCATAGTTTCCTTCGTGTCAGCCGACAAACAAGTTGGCCACCAATCAATTATTGAAGAGTTTATGCAACAACGCTGAAGAACTCCAGCATTTTTTTGCAGGGGTGTGTCTCAGAGGAATCAGTGAACAAGTCTTATACAGGAATCATTTTAGCCTTTGGTGGGAGGAGAGAGGGCAGGTGCTAAGCTGAGGTCCTGCCACACAGAGCAAGACATCAGTAAGGAGAGTTTTCTTTCCATTTATAAATTCTTTCAGTCAGATTCCACCTGAACCATCTTGTCCAATTGCCTCCCTAAATCTAGAGCCCGAGTGGAGAACAAAAGCAAAGACACACATTTAGGAAAGGGAATGTAACCATGTATGGCTCCCTTCATCATGAAATAAGCTTTGTTAAGCCAAGCTTATCCTTATCCCCAAGCTTCATAATCCTTTTTGGTCTTATATTTGCTGCAGCTTCATTGATGTTGCTTATCCATACCAACAGCCACTAAGTCAGCATCCTTCAAATCTCTCAGAGAACCTACAGGGTACAAAGTCTGGAGTCTACCTAATCACCAGGAGGCAGGAAATATTCACGAATTGAAGGCAGGAAAGAGGTTGATGGAAACCCATTTGGAAAAGAGTTTAAGGAGGCAATGATAAAAATGATCCAAGAGGAGAGTGAGATAAAAGCTGGGAAGTGAAAGGAAAATCCTAGAGTTGTGTAAAGTGAGAACAAGAAAGTAGAAGAAGAAACAACAGATTTATGACATTCTTCCTCCTTTTACTATAAAAGGTTGTCTATATTTCTTACTAAAAAAGCCTAAACATGATGAAATATATGAAGTGTTTGATGATGGAGGGAGGGAGAGTCAGAGTGTCCAATTTGAAAGACCAGCTCGTTGTGAGAAGCGACCCTGCTCAGTCAATTAGAAGAGCTGAAGGGAATAGTGGCTTGATGAAGTGACTTGCATTTGGAATAGAAAGAGAAGGAATAGAAGTGGTTCAGTTCTCTCTGCACATCCCTTTTAGCAATCCTCTGGAATATTGCGTTTCACTCAGGTAACTTAAAACCAGAATGATTTCCAGACATATATGACCTAGATCTTCAACCCTATTTGCACATTCTTATGTTTACTCTTATCTGTACAATTACTAAAATGGCAGGTCCACGAGACTGGTTTTGGTTTGATTTTTCTTTAAAACTGCATTTTAGTAGAGGCTGGGCTTTTGACTATATTTTTTTCTCAAAACTCTCTGGTTTCTTTGAAATTTTGACCATTCAGAAAGGTAATGCCTTGAAACAAATATTTTTGTTTGACAGGCTGATTAATTATGAACCTGAAGTTACATTTAAGTCCCTGAATTAAGGCAAAGGAACTTTTGAGGATGCAAATACAGCTGAGTATACAAGCCGGACAATATCAAGGGGTTTAGTTCCCATGACTTCATTTAGAATTAAACTTTAAATTACTGTGAGAAGCTGGGCATAGGATTACTGCAGAACAAAAAGCACGCTGCGTTACTCTGCATGACACCATATTTACATGAGCATAATTCAATTCCTAACAATTCTCAGTGACTCTGCCCCATTTCTTTTGCTCATTTGCTCTACCTGTGTAAGAAAAAACCCCTTCTAGCATAATCTCAACATAAACTCCTGAAGTAAGCAGGATCCTGCAAATATTTCCCTAATTTCCTTGTTTCTTTCAGGTATTCCAGGTTGCATATATTCTTTCAGGCAACATTACAGTTATGAAAAACACGATGACTAAGACTACAGTCTCCAGCACAAAGCCTGTATTTCAATCTTAGTCTCTGTCACATATATTTTTGGTTGAACAGCTTTCACCAAGCACAGTTTATTCTCCTTCTATACTGGTGTTACAGCTGGGGCAATTTCCAATTACTACTCATTAAGATCAGACTATTGGAGACCTCAGCATTAGTGCGAGCGCAAAACAAAGTGGCTTGACAACAACTTCAGCAGGTGTTACCCTGACCCCTTGAAGTTTGTGAACCACGTTAGAATTTGGTAAAGGTAAACCAGCTTAATTGTTAATAACCTTTATGAAATAAATAAAGAAATGAATATTCACACAGAGCAGCCTGTTGAACCAATTAAAGACAGAAACATTTGAATTAAAATGAAGTGGCAAAAAGACGGACTCAA
The DNA here is from genome assembly GCF_000687185.1 of Egretta garzetta. NCBI lineage: Eukaryota > Metazoa > Chordata > Aves > Pelecaniformes > Ardeidae > Egretta > Egretta garzetta. Next base: position 44,047 of record NW_009259429.1, on the reverse strand, counting down.
TAAATTACTATGTTCAAGTGAGTAGAATGCTAACTAAATGCAACAAATCAGTTTAATTTATGAGGCTGACACCAGAAAAGAACATTTTGTGTCAGTCTTGTATTTAGAGGATTTCAATGGGACACAGCTTTCAAGTCTCACCATTAAAAAAAAAAGTAGGAATCCTTAATATTTATATTACCTTCACCAAGACATCCACTTAAAAATGTCTTCATGCATTACCAAATAGAGTATGCAGTGAAATCCCTGCATTCATCTTCAGACAGTACTATCACTTAAATACTTGTAAAACATTACTACTATTGCACGTAACTGTGGCTGTCACCATTCTAACCAACCTTGGCTTTGGGAACACAGAATAACATGTTCTAGGTAGGTACTAGTTAGAAGGGATTTTCAAATTACACTCAAAGCAGCTTTTGAATAACTACTTTTTTAATCAGGATCCTTTTCAATGCCTCTGTCAGTTATTATTAGGAAGTAACCAGAATGGTGTTATTAGAACCTGCACATACACACAAAAAATATAAATAAAAATAATAAATTGAGGTGTTCTTAAAAAAAACAAAGGCAAAAATAAAAGGTCCAAACTTCTGCTGTGTGTGTTGGGCTTGATATGATTTGTTACCTAGAAGTCAGCTGTGGCTGTTGGTAGCTTTTAACACCTGTAAGTTGTTCATCAGCAGGTTGCAGAGGGGTCATGTTGCTCATGGTGGTGGCACACTTGAAGTTCTATCACATTTTCCTCCTTTGGGTGGTTTGTCCACTTGAAAGCTGGGGCATAGAGCTCTGGATATGAATGGCCAAGGAGAAGAGCCACTTTTCTTCCACGTGGTCTTTGCTTTATGGGCAAATTGTCTACGTATTTGCCACTACAGATGACCTTCATGGGTTTAGGCCAGTTAGGTGAATATAGTACAATACAGATTTTGCCAGTATGGCTCAACTGTCTCATAATGGACTATATTAGCTATAAATGATATTAGAAAATGTCATCATTGAATCATCAGTCCTTTGCAAAATCAGCAAGATTAATCACAGGTAATACAGTCTTTCTAAAACAGATATTGATTTTTGATCTAAAAGTCATGAAGAGGAGCTTTATTGATATTCTTATCATTTCTCTTTTCCTGTAGTCTAGCTTTTCCAAGTAACCACGTTATCACCACTCAGCTTTTTTCCCCCCTTCTGTTTTTCCTGTTATTAATTGATACCCACACATATCCTTGTTCTTTCACACATCCTCTATTTGTCTGTTACTCGATGCTCATCTCTCCTTGTGTACAGTTTACCTTTCTCATAAAGTTTAAAGCACTTTCAGTGAAAATATTCTACTGTAGGCCCACTCCTAGTTTCTTCATTTTGTTGGCTCTCTCGAAACCCAGTAGTGTTCTTGGAGAGCTACTGTGCCTCTACACAGGTGGTCATTACACTTTCCAGGAGCAGAAGTTGTCCTTGACCATAAGGAGGAAGGGCCTAGGTCCTTCCTGGGGCCAAACAGCTAAGTACCAGGTACAAAACTGGTAAGAGAGAGCTCCAGGAAAGGAGCTAGTTCCTGGGGATGCTGAAAGAGAAGAAATGTTTGCAAGGCCCAAAGAGGCCCACTTGGGATGACAGAATTAGGTATGATTTGTTTCCTTTCCTGGATATAGGAACAGAACCACACATGTACTTTGTTGCCTAACAACCAATGTAGGTGCCCACAGGTCCTTGAAATCACCGGGAAGTAAGCATTTAGACAAAAAATAATTTATATAAAATTCAATAAAAGCAAGAGTACCCTAAATACCCTTGCAATCTGGACCTACTCCTCAGTGCCTAGGCTTCTCAGTCTTATTCAAAGCTGGTCTACATCAGAAAGCTAATTAGACAGCACAGTCACCACTCAATTAAAATATATACATGTATTTATGCATATATATATAAATAACACATGCTATACAAACTCTTTGGACTGTATTCAAACCAGATATTACAGGTGTAAAACTTAGCATCTAGTTACCTGCCTCCCTATGCAATCCATGAACAGTACTATTTATAACACCTAAGTAGCTAGAACAAGTAGTGTACATATGATCACTAGCGATGGGGATGTACCCCAGGCCATCTTGTGCTTTGCATACTTATTTTATCTATTTTAGAATATCCCTTAAAGATCCCCCCCCTGTTCTAATGTGTCCTGACTTCCTCCAGTTTGCTTTGTCCTATCCCGTTTTCACTGATCCACTGAGCCAAAAACAGTAAGAAGGAGACCTTATCGTGGCCTTTCAATACTTAAAGAGGGCTTATAAGAAAGATGGAGAGAGACTTTTTACCAGGGCTTGTAGAGATAGGACAAAGGGCAATGGTTTTAAACTGAAAGATGGCAGATTTAGATGAGATACAAAGAAGAAATTCTTTACTGTGAAGGTGGTGAGACACTGGAACAGGTTTCCCAGAGAAGTCATGGATGCCTCATCCCTGGACGTGTTCAAGGTCAGGTTGACTGGGGCTTTGCGCAACTTGATTTAGTGAAAGATGTCCCTGCCCACAGCAGGGGTTTGGACGGGATGATTTAAAGGTCCCTTCCAACCCAAACCATTCTAATACTCTCTGACTCTGTGAAGAATTTCCTTTAAAACTTTTTCCATAAGCAATGAGCTGGTGCCACCAGTGAAGTGAAGTGATCAAGCTGATTCAAGAGCTACTTCTCCCCAGTTTAAAGGCCCAAGTTCATTACAGCTCTAAATTCTGAGAAAATAGAGGTTCATGGTTGGGAACAAGAAAAAAAAAAGAATCTTTAAGGCACTTTCCCACCCATTCTTACTGAAATTAGCTTTGCCCAGCTCCCGAGTTTCTATGCCAGAAGACACACACGCACTGATGGGCTGTGCTGACTCTGCAGCAGTTGCCTGGTGAAGAGGTTCCCTTTGAGAGCTGCCAGTTTCTATCCATGCAGATATGCTTCAAGCCAGTGCTCCCCAGAATCCTTCAGTGAACTGCAAGAACAGGAAGTAAAAAAATCACTTATGGGGATACAATATTCAACCTCATGGGAAGCAAACTGTAGCTTAGCTGTAAAATGAAGTAAATGGAAAAAGTTGATTGAAAACTACATGGACATCTCCAAGTCTGACTACAGGGAATGAATTGAGAGGATTTAAGGAAGATAAAATAGTCTTTGAAACTTGAAAATTTTTGAAAATTAGAAGTGCCTTTAGAAAAACCTAAATAAATTCTAGATTTGATCTCTCTGTGGATATTGATTTTAAATGGTTGCCTATGTCCCTCCCTTGCACGCTATTACAGCACGAAATTATCTTGTTAATTGATACTTACTGCAAAATATCTACAAAGGCTCTCAGTAAAGTCTTGCTTTTATACTCAATGCCATGCTTATCACAAAGGGCTTTCACCAGAGGAGCAGCTTTCCAGTAGTTGTGTCGCGGCATTGTGGGGAAGAGGCTGCAGAATTGAATGAGAGAGAGCAATTGTGAGACTTGGCTTGCATCACCCCCTGTTCAAAATATTTCCCTGCCCTCCCCTAGAAGGAGAGCAAAGGGTTCTCCTGCATGGTTTCATGTGGGACTGGATGGTCTTTCTCACTTTTAAATACCCCATATTATTCCCACTCTTCTCCCCACAATCATACTCACTGGTGCTCAATTTGGAAGTTCAAGTGCCCAGTGAACCAGTCATTGAACAAAGATTGGTTCACGTTGCATGTTGCATGGAGCTGAGAGGAAAAAAGGACCAAAGAAATACATGAGTTAGCTTTTATTTTTCTGGAAGTCTGATAATCAAACCCAGAAGTTATTACCCACCCTTGCCTAACATAAAAGGCAAGTTAGCGTCAGAGATTATAGGTGTAATTGCCATGAAGAATTAAACGAAGTCTAGATTGAAATGGGTTGTTGGGAACAACCTTCGCTCAGGAAGAACAACTTCACTGGCATGCACATAATCCAACTGTGATTCTTTTAAGAGGTTCTCCTCACATCTTTCCCTTGGATGGAAAGAAAAGATGCCCTATAAAGAAATGAAAGCCATTCTTCTGGCCTCCTCCAACCAGTACAAGTGGAGTCAGATGCAAAAGTATGAGGACAAACATTTGTGTATGCAGGCTTCATCTCACCTAATTTAGATACCTTTAGTTTGAAATCTGAGCTCATCCCTTTAGAGTCAGCAGAGGAAAATAGATGTTTTTATGGTGCCATTCATCTGACCTGATGCAGATGTCTATTTTAGAGTAAGATGAATCATGCTCTAGAAATGTCTCTTTCTCTCCAATGAATGTTGAAGATGTTCAGGTGTAGACATCCAGATCTGGTCAGATGAATACCAGGCTGTGTCTTTTTCCCTTAATATAAGGAAGAATGCTTAGAACTCACTATGTAGGATTATACTGCTGGAGGCAGTATGGATGTGAATAAAGTTGTATTCACATACTGATTTTTATCAGACCTAAATTTTGTCAGATTTTTCTGATCTGCACTAAATCTGTAACTTGTAGGGTAAAAAAATAAAGGTATACAGTCCCACTTTGCTTCTCTGTAGTTGGCCTAACCAGGAGATTGAATGCCATATTCTATCAGTACTTTTTCGTAATGTGAAGGGAAAAGTGTTGTGAAAAACATGTCAAAATCTTTCAGTGAAAAAAATTGGATTTTTTTTTTAATCTAGATGTCCTATTTTCCAACTAAAATTTTAGATGTTTTGACTACTACAGAAATGCATGTGTATTTAACAAATGGCAAGGATAAACCTCATCAATGCAGCATTAAAGCTCAGAGAAGAACAACATCGTCTTTGTCCTATAATTCAGAATGGCAGACCCACTCTTCCAGAAGAAAGGAGATTCTCACCTGAGTAGATACCCAGTCTTTGTTCTTATCATAATCAATGTCCATTGGAATGTGATTCATCTGTGTCACCCAAATAAACCAGTTACTCTCTAGGTACCTGGGCAGATAAACACAGAAATACTTATCATATCTCTAATACCATCCAAATTTACCATTAAAACACGAGTCTCATCTTAGGTAGAAGAGCACTTTTACATAATTCAAGATTTTCTATTCCATTCCTTTGCCACCCAACTTTTGCAGTTTCTTCTGAGAACCACTAAATTTGTAGTTGCAGATGTCCCTGAGCAGCCCCACCTGCCCACCCCCCCCCTCAAGTTATGCTGTCCCTTCTTGGCTGACTATTTATTTCCGAGAAAATGGTAGTGAGTATGACTAGTTCTAATTTATTTCCATTGAAGCTCAATACTGTTTACAACTATTAGTCATGGGAAGCCTGGGTATGCTGTGTGTTACCTGGACAGCCAGTAGTACACCATGAAATTGCTAAATCCCATTAAAGGAATATACATGAGACAGACTCGGATGTTGAAAGACACAATCAATAACAGGTCCTGTAAACAAAACAGCAACAAAATGGTGAAAATAAGACTTTGTTGATGAACCACCTCCACTCCCTCCCGTCCCCTTTACTTGAACTACAGCATAAAAAATGTTCTTATTTATTGATCTCTCATTTATCAAGAGTGAGCTCCACACCATCATTCTGCCTTCAAGTTGAGTGTATCCCCAAAATAGTCCCACAGCACTCACTTTACCATCAGTAGCTAAAGACCAGCAAACAGCTCTGTAATCACACTCTGCCCAGGTCTGACACTTTTCTAACTTTTATTCAGCTGCTAAGAGGCTAAAAGGTGTCTCCTAAAAAATTTCTCCCTGGACCCATTGACTGCATCCCTGCTGCAGCAAGCCTCGAATCAGCCTTTTCTGTTGTAAGCCCCACAGTCACCTGAGGTGAAGGGTAATATAACGACAGAGTGGCAACATTTTATTAAAGTCTTCTAGACAATGCAGGTAGTGCTTACCAACCACTTTTTCCTCTTGATTGCAAAGTAGAATATAGACAGCTGGAAGAAGGGTATAAGTGCAAGTGGGGCCAATACTGCAAGGAAGAATGAAAACAGAGAGACATTTATAACTTCACCGCACCATAAATCTTACAGAATATTGGTGGGGGGAGACACAACAGATGACACAACACCAGTTCCCCTGAAAGATTCTTCTTTGCAGTGGAATAAAAAAATTGCTGTCTTCCATTTACACTAACTTTTCATGTGTCTACATCATCTGTTCCTCTTTTCATCTCACCAATGCTTCATTTCTTTCCCATCCCTTTCTTCCTCACACTCGATTCACCCCTATCTAGTACCTAACATCACGGAAACCTAGCAGACATAAGAGGCAACTCCTCCACACGTGAAGGCAATTCCTCCTCCTTTAACGTGAAGGAAGCTTGCTGAAGCTGTGACTTCAATGGGAGGATCTTTAAAGTCTTTATTTTGGGGAGGAGGTGCAGTCACGATTTTTAGGTGAAGTTCCTACAGCACTGCAAAGAAGCGGGGATACTCACAGACAAAATATTTATGCTGATAATTGTAAGGCATGAACTTCTTCTTCTTTTTTCCAAGCTGAAAAATGAAAAGACATTGTAATGGACCAGCTGGAGATGCAAGACACTTCATAAGGTATTTCTTATTCCTGTCTAATGAGCACATTAAGAACTATCTCGTAATGTCTCTAATTCAACCCCTCTTCTTGAAAAGCAGCTGCTGAAGTTCCAGAGCAATGGAGAGGAGCAGACTTCATTTGACTGTCTGTATCCAGATATCAATGTTATGCTGATGTTGGGACAGAGCCATTTTTTAGGAGAGTTCCAAAACTCATGGCAGGATACAAAAATGCTCAAAAATCCCAAAAACATTCACAAGTCATTTGAATTTGTAGGGGAAGTTTCCAGTGATGGTAATGAAAGTCCAGCCTAACAAATTCCATGTATTCATCACGGAGCGCTGTGGCTATCAGTGCTCGGGAAGGAATGGGTTATTAACATGAAAACTAAGACAAGAAACTTGATGGGTGACAAATACAGGATGTGTTTGCCATGAAAGCTCCACCTGACTTTCTGTATCAGATGAGATAGGATGCAGGCATCTCAAATTTTTGAGTAATAGAGGAGATAGTGGCCAGAAATTACACAAGCATTTGGATGCCATCCTAAAATGACTGCAAGATCAAAGCAGTAAATACTCTATAAAGACATCTGCCTTTTTGTTTTGTTGAATATTTTGCCTTCAAGTACGTGAAACAGCAAGGAGATGAAATATTTACAATAAGAACAAGTAAGTTTATTTCCTCACAGTATATTTTCCACTATTTGTACAAAAGGGTTCTTAACATCGCCTGCAAATTTTGTGCTTATGATTCTTCAAAGGACAAAATAATAAGGTGGTAAAGAAAAGTATTTCCTGAGCTCATCTATCACTGAAAAAAAGACTTGAGCAATTCAAAGATGTCTTCACTGGATCAAAACTGAAACAAACCAAATGACCAGGACTAAATGAAAGCGTTGAAATCCATTTTGCCCATCCACAGCATACCTGACTTTTCTATTAAAAATCAGGACAGAACTGATGTCCTACATTTTCACTTCCAGCAAGCCCAGTCCAGCACAGCCAGCCCACTCTGGATGTTCATGCTAATATATAGCCATGAGAGATATTTCCGAAGACTGCTAACAAAATCCTTCTCAGCTGCAGCTAACAGTTTTCTCTGAATAAGTATTTTGTATAAACTCTCTTTACGGGAGTCTTTCTGAGGCAGCAGAGCTGGAATTTTCCACGTGCCTCGGAGAGCTGTAATTTCTTTGCTTATTACCAGCGAAAGGAGAGTGAAAGGCTGGTTGTCTAGCAAACAGGCCATTTAATCACCCCATGAGTAAACAGAATTGCCAGGGAAAGAAAGGGCAAAAGGGACCTTGCCTGTCCTGGTGATATCAGAAACAATGAGGATGCAGGGAGGGCCTGTTCATGGGGTTTATTTTTATGAAAGCCATAAAATTTGTGATTAAGAAATAACTCACTACGCTTGTGTTTTGTGCATAGCACACTTCACTGGTCCTGAAGGATTTAGGTGCCAAACAGCTTCCACAGCCAAAAGGACCCAGAGGGAACATCTGACTCACTATCTACAGGATCACTGAGAACATCTAACACTAATGCAAGTGGATTGACTCACTCTTTGGACTGCCTTCAAGGTGCTCACCCTGATCTTCTAACAACACAGAGAACTTAAGCACTGATTTTAAGACTTTGCTTCTCAGGAGCTGGTGCCTAAGTATTGTAATAACCAGTCAGGACACGAGACTCTCAGACCTTGGGACACTTTGGAAATCACCGTGAGTTGATGCAGAAAGGCACAATCTGGGTTATTATTATATCTCACACTATAGCATTCTGTCTTTAACGTCTTTGCTTCTCCAGCCATCCCCATGCTTACCTCCACAGAGAGTCTCTTTCCCAGGCTGAACAGGAGAGGGTGCATGTTGAGGTCAGGGTCTTTGCGGAAGCAGTTGGGTTTGGCATGGTGCTGGTTGTGTAGGTGATTCCACCAGCTGGCCGGTAACCCCTGCCGGAAAAGTTGAAGACCAGGGATTCAAACTAGGACAGTATCAACAATCACACTGCTATTTAGCCACCTGTGATCGATGGCTGCACTACACTCCCCTCACAGGCGATATTGCCTGAATGTAGGGACACTCCTATTCATTGCTTAGCCCCGATTCACCCCAGAGAACAGTCCCACCATGAGGCAATTACCTTCAGAACATTTATCACAATGATCTGCAGAAGTCGATTCCATTTAGGCTTCCTGAAGACAGAGCAGTGTCCCAGATCATGTTGGAACCAGCCCATCTGGATCTGGAAGACAAAAGGATCACTGAGGAAACAGAATCACAGTGGCAGTTGCATTAACTTGCCTCGGGAGTCTCTGTAACTTCATAGGGTGAGGGCATCTTTGTTCTGGTTTGGGGAAGAAACATGACCTGCTGTCCTATGTGCTCAATGCTGAGAACTTCTTTCCAAGCTACTGTCCACTAAAGCTGCTCAATGCCAGATATTGATTTTATTGTAGCAGCTAAAGGGGAAGCAACAAAGCATCATTACAATCAATTTGACTGTTACAGCATGGGAGTCTTTTGCTCCCATCGCAAATATATAATTTCTAAGTAACCAGCTAGAAAGTCTAAGAATTCCCAAATCCAGAGCTTTGTTGCATTTCATATTCCCATGGAAATACAAGAATGCCCTTTGAGGAATATCTGCCTTAGCAGATATTAGGCAAACAGAATAGATTATTTAAAAAATCAGTTATTTTGCACTTGTTCCACAGACATCTGAGCAAACCTAAGGTTTCAGTGCTACTAAGAAAATCTTGCTTTCTTCCTCCCCTCACCCTCCAATTCCTCCCACCTAAGGGCCACAAAATCCCGTTCCCTCCTTCCCTGCACCAACCCTCACATGGATCGTGCCCTTCTATGATTCAGTTTACTAAACCAGCAGAAAACTATTCAGGGCTCGTAGGTGTAATTGGCTCATAAAGGACCCAACAAACACCAGAGCTGTCAATCGATAAACAGAAGGAACAAGGAGTCATAAGTGGAGCCAAGAATGAAATACTCCCTCTTGTGCTGGGGTGATGAGATCAGCTCATCCCAACTTGTGAAACTGGCAGCTCTACAACACCCCACCAACCCCAGTGAGCAGCTTGTCAGCAAAACCAGATTTGCTGGAGGCAGCACAAATAGCAATGTTGAACATGCTTGTTGTCTGTAGCCGGATTATGGGATGTAAGAAGAGGCAGCAAAGCAACGACTGGGATACGAATGTTTCATTAATCCTCTGATCTGGAAGAAGCAAACACGTCTGCTGTGTTGAACAGCTGTTGGCAGTTTACCTGAGCAATGGTGAATAATGCAATGCCAACCAGGAATGGCACTAAGGATATCCCAAAGTACCAGACCACGAGCCAGGACGCAGCATCCAGTACCATGAGGTGAAGGAAAATCAGAAAGAAAAAGATGCGATTTGGCCTCAGAAGTCCCATCTTCTCAATAGTGCAGCGCAGCTCACGAAAATCCTCTAAAAGTGATTTCTGTGGGTAAAGTGAGTATTAATGCACTATCCACTTTGAAAATGTAACACAGCAGACCCAGGAATCCCAAAGTACCCACGGAAGTCAGAGAAGATATTCTATCAGAGGGGTCTCCATGCAAAAAACAAGCACGAGATCAACAGATCTTGGTTTTGCTTTGGAAAACAAGCGGCTGACAGGCTCTGTTACCGAGACATCACGGTGGGAAGAACTGGGTGGAATTTGGGGCTCTGGGGCTCATTCCTTACACCCAGGTGTGGGTTTAGTGTGGGACAGCGCACATCTCCATGCCTGACTACTGCCAGCTGCCTTCCCACCACCCAGCCCGTGGCACAGTGTCAGGCATGCTGCTTCAGGCATTATTTCTGCTAGCCCTCTTATTTCCCTTCTCCTCCCATACCGAACCCCAAGCCATTTCCATAGCTAGGTTCTAGGACACTCACTTTTTTATTAGACTCAAAGCTGGGTTGATCTGGTGCCAACTCCCCAATCAGCAGAGATTTCAAGTACTTTTTCACCAGAGACTTATCATTGTGAAAGGCCACAAAGGCGTCCTGAGAAACACATGAAGGAAGGGGGTAAGAAAGAGTATGTGATTAAACACCAGATCCTGAGCCTTTCCTTTTCCCAGGTCTTTGCTATAATACATAACCCGGTTTCCTTTGTCCATTTTTGTCCCTTTGGTTCCTCCTGTAGTTCTTTGCCACCAACTGAAGCTTGGCCCAAGGAAGCTGGAGAAGTTTCAAGAAACTAGATTTCATAAAAGTACCTGGGCGAGGCTGGTAATAAACATGAAAGCATTTGATGAAAAACCCTTTGCAGAGGTAACCGTGCCCTTTCATCTGCTTGTTTCAGCACAGTCCTTGCCTAGAAGGCTCGAGCCAGCAGCCCTGCCCTATGGATGGGACCCAGGAGCAGGCAAGCACATCAATGAATGAGGTGTGTCTTTGCCATGCTTAGGACATGTTTTTAAAATCCTGTCTTTATTACACTAGGGCCACAGGAAATATACACTGAAGCTCCGTACGCAACTGGGTATCTCTTAGAGTTCCACACAAGTTTTCAGACTGATTGATGTTTTGGGGAACTGGGTAATGCCAGTGACACCAATGGGTCTGTCCAAGAACCATTTGAAATAGCAGTTTCAAAATCAAATATAAACTATGGAATAAAGGATGGTATTCCAGATAAGCCAAAACTCTTCTTTAGCTCATGTCCTCAGGGAATTTTCCAGAAGAAAGGTGAAGAGGCTGACTAAACTCTTGTCTTCCAGAAAGGGTAGATATAACAAAATCCTCAGTGTCTGAGCAGCCAGGTACTTGCTGATTTTGGCTCTGAAAATTAACGTGGGTGATTGTGACACAAAAAAATTCTGCACACGTCTGGGCAAGATTAAGTCCCTGGAAGAGGACAGGGGACTTCCCTCGTGCAGTCTGACATTCCCCTGGAGCCTCTTGCTTAGAGACAAGTCTATCTCCGAGTACTTTAGTCTAGAAGAAGTCAGATTGAGGTGACTTTTGGGACAGATGAGCTTTCTACAGGTATCACGTAGCCCCTTGTGACAGTGGCAAAGGAGTATCTCTGTCCAGACCCAGAGGACTGGGGAAATCTTTCCGTTATGATTCTCATCCTACAGTTTTTGATACATTTTTATGTGGTTCTCTTTTTTCTGGGAATTCTAAAAATTTCTGAGTCATGCTGTATCTAAATTGCAGCTTAGAAAAAGCAGCCAGAATACTTTTAAGCAGAATTTCCAATCCACAATATCAGTATCATAGACTCTCATCACAGAAACGCAAGCCTTTCAGTCCTGCAACAAGTCCTTTCTCCTCCCTGCTCTTAGGCCCTGATTATCATCTTATGAGAGATTAACTTTAAGGACTATCATCTGCAACACACCTCACCTCCGACATTTTGACATCAATGTAATGTTCTGCAATGCATATTGTCTATATTTACAAAGTAATGCACACAGAGGTAGAAAATTCTCACTATATATATATAGTGATGAGCTTTAGAGGAAGGTAATTCTCACCATATTTATACAATTATGAGCTCTACAGTAGTCAAGAGTATTTGGAAAAAAAATCTTGTATCCTGGCTTTAGGCAGTCATGCACCAGATGATCTTTTGAGACATCTTCCAATTCTGCTTTTCTGTAAAAGTGTGTATTTCTCAGAATATACGAACATCACAGCATTTTAAAAGCAAACAGAATGACAAAAATTAGAAGAATAAAAATCGAGAGCAAGACAGAAGAACGTCATTGCAATGCAATGTAAATTCACAGTGTACCCATGGTCCTGACCATGTAGTTCTGGTCCTGCTGTCTTCAAAGGGATGTAGTACAACTATATGTAGCAAAAAAAAAAAGATGAATAGAGTTCTGGAACAGCTTTCATATTAGAAGACTGCCTTGGAAAAGAGGTAACAAAGTGTTTTAAAGACCCATAAGTAGTATTAAGAAAATGATGGGAAATGTATTCACTGTTTTCATAACACAGTAATGAAATTATCAGGCAGTAGGTTTAAAGCATACAAAAGTAATAATGAGGGAAAACAGATTGTAATATTATTGTAATAATAAATACAAGTAAGATCAAAGGTAATTCTTTAAACCCATTCATACCAGCCAAATTCACTGCGGTTAAAATCCCTGGGTGGCTATAAAGCATAATAATCTAACAATCTAAATGCAAATCCTTACACTGGTGGCTGCAGAAGCTGGGAGGCCATAGCTTGGGGAAAAATCACTCCATGCATTCTGTATTACTTGACTCCTTTTGTAAAAGTCCAGTAACAGAAGCTGCAGGAGATGGCACCAGGCTACAGGGACCTCTGGGCTGGTGTGGTATGGCTTGGTCTTACATTCTCAAGAGTGGCAGCCTCAGTGTTTGTCTCTATTGCTGCAATAAGCTCATTACAGCACAGCACAAAACATCACCTGAAAGGGTTGCGTTGATTCAAAATTGGTACATTCATCTTTAAGTAAAACCAGTTTTAATTAAAAAATATACTTTCAGTGTGCTTAAACCCTCTTTCAAGAAGGCTACAGTGAATTAGCACACACAGAAGGTTTACTGGGAGAGAATTACTGGGAAGATAAGAGGTTGGCAAACTGGCAGTGGTTGGTGGGCAGGATTCATGCCCCTTCTTCGGTTAGCTCTTGGTGCCGCGCTGTTCGCAATCTCACATCGTGTTAGGCGGGTTCTGCATAACTGGCACCCAGCCCTCTCTTTAAAACAGGGCTGTATCTGCCAGTCAGTGAGCTAGAGAAGGAAACCAGCGGGTCTCAGAAGCCGCCTTTTCCTTCATTTGAGAACACAAGGTATTTTTCTGCCTCAGTTTCAAGTAGGGTGAAAGGACCAAAATGTGAAAAATAACTGATCTTATTCATTTGGGGGCCGTGAGTTAGGAAGTGCTATTGCATTTTACAAACTGAAACCTGAGGAATTAGGCTAAGCAACATCCTTGAAGTCAAAAAGTCTTGGCATGACAAGAACTAAACCTGGGTCTCCCACATCACACGTTTATGCCATAATCCCGGTCATGTTTCTAACGCGCGTATTTCCAACTATTCAGGAATTCAGCATCTACTTTCAGCAAAGTGTCTGTGAGATCTGCTTAGAATGCATTATTTCTGTCTTTGATTTTAGAGAAATCCTCTAAATCAAATAAGTTCACAGGAATCTCTGGAAAATCTATTTGCAAATAGTGATTATTTGTAGAATTCTTCCTCATCTTAATCATAGAATCATAGAATGTTTTGGGTTGGAAGGGACCCCTAGAGGGGTCATCCTGCTGCTTTCTCAGTCATTCTTCCCGTATTTTATTTCTTTCCCCCCTTCTTTGAAACAGCCTTTTTGCTCAAGACTCTCTTCTCCTCTGCTTACCTGTACAAAATCGTGTCACTCCCTTGAGTAACCCCTTCTCTTCCTTCACTGCTCCCCAAATTACTTTATGTTTGGACATTACCTCCTCCTTAACTATCTTATCTACCCATGCTCTATCTTTGATTAACCTTTGTTTATTACTGATCGCATCCATGTGACACTGAAAGAGTAGCCTTTAAAGTAAAAATATGCACTGAGCATACTGCTCCCTACCCTCTTCCCTTTCTCGTTGCTACAAGAGACACTTTTCAGGCATCTGGAAGACAGCTTGCCCGATCATGCCTGGTGGCAAGACAACCTGCATGGATATTGCTTTGTTTACAGCAGGGTGGAATGCACCCAGACAGGGCTTTACAATTTGCGTATCAGGTAACTCTGACCTTGAAGGTAACCAGAAGGGCGTTTTTACGGATGGCACACACACGTCCACCCCATTATCTGACCATGCACAGTGCCAGCTACCATGAGCACTCTCCACTGGTGTCCCACCACGTCATCCTGCCCTGGCAATAGAACCACCTTCCTCCACTGTCCTCCTAGATCTTACCGTAGCATCTTGCCCAGCATAGTGGCTAATAACTCGGCTGCCTCCAGGGTGGTGTTTGGAAAACTTGCTGACATCATAAACCTTCCTGTCAATCACCAGCCATTGCTCCTGACCTTGACCACGGCCATTGTGGATTCTGATCTCCTCCCAAGTGAAAAGCTGTAGAAAGGCTGAAATGGGTCGCGTCTCCTTTTCAGTGGAGCTGGTCTGCGGAGCCATCTGTACGGGTGGATACGCAGTCAGCAGTGAGATTCACCAGTCTAAGCTTTAGTGCGCTGTGCCCAGGCGGAGGGTGAACCATCTCAGCCTGCCCGTTATACAGTCCCACTCTAAGCCACTCCCTGTGCTTCTGGGCTGGTTGGCTCCCCTTGCCCAAACACACCCTTCCATAGCTCCCTCCTCTTCCACGTTCACACCAGATACTTCGACACACCCTTGAATAAAAGCTGTGCTCCTTCTTGTCTTGTCTGAGTTGCCGTTGGAAGGTCCGATTATGCATGAGAACAGTAGACTACTACTTCACTAAATACAAATATGCATAACCAGAAAGACTTAGGAAGATTACCTGTTATTCAGTTAAATGGGATGGCAAAATGACAAGAATAGAAAGAACTATTAAGTGACCACCTTCATAGAGAATTAGGAAATGGATAAGGTAAGCTGTTAACTTGCTTCCATACAGCTGAATCAATGTGGGGGTTAGCAAGAAGAGAAATCTGAGGAAGGCTGCGGGCAGCTCTTCTGCAGCAAATATTCAGCGACCTTCTCAGAAAGCATTTTCAGTGTCCTGTAATCCTTTAATCAGTCCTTAACACCAGGAAATCCTGCATTTATCATACAGTGGAGCTTCATAAAGCCATACAGTGCCAAAACATAAAGCTGTAAAGGAGCCTGTGTGGCGAGCCAAAAGCTGCTATTAAGTATGTTTGCTAACATTGCTCATTTGGGTGTAATTCCTGCCTTCAAGGCGTAGAGCCAACCTGTACACTAACGCGGTGAAAACAGCAGCATGCTCCGAGGTCTGCAATCTCTCCACAAGATATCTCTTAACGGTCTCGTCACAACCCAAAAACTTCAGATCGTCCTCAGTCTTTGAAACTTTCTGTGTTGACCCCAGCACACTAAATTTATGATCAGCTAATAGCATTGCTGATCAAAACACCACCAGATCAGAGCAGAGAAAGAACACGTTAAGGGAACATTATTTATCTCCTGTTAATTTAGCTTGCACATTGACAATATTTTGCATACGGCTGTTTTCAGGGTTCCCTGTGTATACTCCAGTCATTCAACCTCATTGTTCAAGTAATTCACCCATCAGTCAACGACAAACATTAAAAGATTTTGGGGTTGATAATAATAATAACAACAACTGTTAGCACCAAGTTTGGCTGCAGATTAAGAGTTTCTAAAACTATGTTTAACGGTACTGCTTACGTAATTAACATTACCTAAATATTAGTCTTGTAGAGCCAAAGTCTAAATATCTCTGATGTTCAGAGGGGATCTGCTATGCAGTAAAGAGTTCTCAGCTGCAATGAATAGCAAAGAGAAGGCAATGCCATGTCTCCTATGAAGTCACATCCATTTTGCAGATGACCCAGAAAAAAACTGAGCCCAATATATGAAATATTGCCCTACTTGAGATTTAAGATACTCTTAATCTTCTTTTTTTAAGTCTAAATATCTCTGATGTTCAGAGGGGATCTGCTATGCAGTAAAGAGTTCTCAGCTGCAATGAATAGCAAAGAGAAGGCAATGCCATGTCTCCTATGAAGTCACATCCATTTTGCAGATGACCCAGAAAAAAACTGAGCCCAATATATGAAATATTGCCCTACTTGAGATTTAAGATACTCTTAATTTTCTTTTTTTTTTTTTTTTTTTATCCAAAATTACTAGCCTTGGGTGCTTTTGAAGAAGGTACAAAGTAGGCAGATGATACGGCACAGTCTGGCCTCATTAGCTTTCCATCCTATCCCTCTATAATGCAATACTGAGTTAAATCCCCAATCATGAGTTTTCCACCTCACCCCAAACTTTTTATCTATGTTTATAAACGTATTATGTTTATAAACACAAATATCACCTACGGCAATGCCGAGTCCCTGCCTGACACCTAACAAGGTCTAGGTCTCAACTATCTCTTTTGACAGTGAGTTTCACAGAGAATCCACATATTGCAATCCAATGACAAGTGATGAGCTCTCAGTTCTGAGAAGGACTGAAAAAGCTCAGCTGAAGTGGCAGATTTCAGGAAGGAGGGGAAGATAAGAAGGCCAAACTATGATCTTGCTCAAGGTACCTCAGCAGGGTGAGATGAAATTCTGGCTGCATTCCCTGTCTCCCAGGCAGGCGGCACGCAGGAAGCCTAGGCGAGAGCTGATCAAAGCAGAGATGATCTGATAGGCCTCTGCATCAGGAG
This sequence comes from Egretta garzetta, assembly GCF_000687185.1. NCBI lineage: Eukaryota > Metazoa > Chordata > Aves > Pelecaniformes > Ardeidae > Egretta > Egretta garzetta. The sequence continues at coordinate 27,187 of NW_009259429.1, read as the reverse complement.
AAAGGCACCAGTTAAATTATATAGAATAACTTTGTTTTGAAGAGTTTATCCTTAAGGGACTCTGGGATGGAGTTTACGGGGTGTTTGCGCTATAAGTGACCACGAAGCTTCTCAGCTTACAATTATCTTAGCAAACCCTGTTCAAGTCTGAGACTGCAAACATGGTGGCAAATGTGACATTTTGGGGTTTGCCTTCCTAACAGTAGCCCAAAAACAGTTGGACAGAGGCAGCTGAAATCTCGCATAGCAGACACACCTGCCTTGCCTTCGGCCCTGCCTGGAGTGGGCAGTCGTTCCGGCTGGCACAGAGCTGTAAATTACGCAATTCTAATTCTTTGAATCATGTAGCATCTTGCAAATTAATCAGTCAAGCCCAAAACAACCATTTAAAGTTCCTGACATGTGCAATGGTTGAACCACCCTAGGTAAAAGAGAAATGTGATTATTGGTATTCATTAGAAGGCAGTGCTAAAAGAACAGGAGGAAGAATGTCTGTTGGGCCGCCCCGTTGCATTTTGCAACCCTTTATCTTGTTCGAAACAAAAGTTAAGAGTGTCCACATTAACGATGTGTTCATGTTCTAGCGTGGAATATGTGTAGAGTCTTATAGAAATCGTGTTCAGTACTTGAGGTGGTGGTAATAAAATATGCAATAGTTGCTGCAAATTTCTGCATATGTGGGTTTTTTGCTATACATGCAAAAAATTTCAATTGACTCCATAGTTGGCTGAAAGTACAAAAAACCTTCCCATTGTCTTATAGTCAGACTTGTGAATGTAGCAGCTACCTGATAAGAAGTAGATAAAACTGTGGGTTTAAATTCTGGTCTAGAAGGAGCGAGAGAATACAGAGCCAGGAAGATATTGAGGTGAACAAATCCAAGCTGCCTCTATACGCACCGTCAGTAATCGGGGCTTTCCCTGCAAACACACACTGCGGACGCCAGCATCCACAGAACCACTGCTGTTACTTAGACTAATTAAATTTGTGCACTCTAAGATAATCGCCCTCCATATTAACAGAGTGCACAGTATTTCATGTCTGAATTTATTTAACATCAGCTCCCATCCCGAGGGTCCTGTAACGCCTATCAATATCACATTAAGAAGCCTCAAACGAGTCCTTTCCTAATCTGAAAGCAGAAGCTGCCTCTGTGTTATCCAGGTCACCCAACAAACTTCAGAGTTGCACAGAAAAGCCCAGATAGTGAAAGCCACTGCAGTCATGCTCACCCAGAGAAACTATTGAGAAATCAAAGTACCTTTACCCCATACTCAGTGTTCTGCAACACCTACCCACACCCCTGCCAAGGTCTCTGTCGTACACGTCTGGGAGCTAGTGTACGGGCACCAAGCTATTCTTCATCACTGCTTCTGTGACTAAGAGGCTCTGCACACAGGCACTTGACATAGTTTTCCAGACAGCCAGTACATGATTGCTGAACTGATAGTTATTGTGTCAACGTCTTTATCCAGTATCAGGTAAATGTTTGCAAACTTGCACTTAATCCACTGGAGATAAACTGGCACAGAGTGGTCCAGAAAAGAATCTAGTACTAAGGCACACTGAAGCATCTTGTTTCTAAGAAAATTTCTTGTTCCAGAGAAGTCCTCTAAGTTCTGCATAATTTTGTCATAGAGGATGCCACCTATGGTTCTTTTGACCACCTTTTCCACAAAAACTAAATTTTCCATGGAGCCTGTCACACGTGCTGTGAGAATACCTATGAAGTGAGGCTCCTGGACAAGACTGGATGAAGAACATCTACTTTACGAGCTGTACAGTCTCACCCAGAAGGAGAACTTATATCTAAGACAGACAGCTATGGGTTGGTGAGGCACTGGAACAGATTGCCCAGAGAAGTTGTGGATGCCCCATCCCTGGAAACATTCAAGGCCAGGTTGGATGGGGCTTTGAGCAACCTGGTCTAGGGGAAGATGTCCCTGCCCATGGCAGGGGGTTGGAACGAGATGATCTTTAAGGTCCCTTCCAACTCAAACCATCCTACGATTCTATGTCTCCAGCGTTAGATGTCAACAGTACAGAGAGTTTGAGAAGTGTTACCTTGGAGGTAAGCATCTACCATTACACCTGCCCTTACCTGTGTAGGCAGGCCTGAGCCTCTCTGCCCTGCCCTGGCTGCTCTGAAGCTCTGCTGGAACAGCACCTTGCCTTTCTGGAGGGCTGATGGATGCTCTTGCCCTAAAATGCCTCTGACCTCTGGCAGGGAGCTGACCTGCATCCATCTGCTGCCACTCCTGTAGACAGACCCTGTGGTTCCTTCATGGATTTCACGGATTCAAGACTCGCTCTCCTGTGACTATGATGTGTCTCTTTCCAGGCTCAGCAAGGAAACTGAAATTGTTAAAATTATTTTCTCTCCAGCACAAAATTTAATTGAGAGTCCATAATTCAGGGCAAGTCCACATTCTGAAATGTCTCCTCAATCTTTTCAAGAGACAATAACTTCTGCAGACTATAAAATTTTGTTTTGAAGAAATGTTTTGGAGAAAAAAAGAAATGCAGTAATTACTTGCTTCATAAGAATATTAAAAGATACCATGTCAGGAGGAGAAAAGGACCAGGTTTTCCTTTTCTTAGTACATTCTGAATTAATGAGACACCACCTTATACCTCAGATGGGGCTACTTTCCAGGAACATCACACTTTCAGAAGAGGGAAGAAAAACCGAAAGCAAAACCAAGCTTTTTTTTTTTGTAGGCCACAGAGTAAAGTTTGCAATGGAGGCCCTCTTCTCTTCACTGCCTTGAGTGGTTTAGTTTGCTCAGATATTCAAAGTCTTGATTAACTTTGTTTCATTCCTTAATCCAGATATCCATAGTACGCTAACACACGAGATTTTTTTCCCCTCTGTGAAAGCAATTGTTACATCCTTTGCAAAAGAGAAAAAAACCACCTGTGAAATACTACTGTGTGGGTGGTGGCAAACTTTGCTTTCACTCCTACCTATGGGTTGCATTTGATGGGTAAATGATAAAAAAATCGAGATGGATGCCATGTTAATTATAATGAGGTGTAAAATTAGGTTCTGTCATAAGCACTGTGAACTTTCTCATCTAAAACTCTTCACAGAACCATAAGGTGCATTAAGACACCGAACTGTATGATATAAATTTGTTGTTCTTCTGAGTAGGTTACTAAACCCCGTACATGCTGCAATGCTGCACAATGAAGTGGCAAAACTTGACCCAATTTGCTGCTGCAATTCTGACGTCACCCTCTCATACACACATCATCTGCAATTACACACCCTGAATTCTTTATAAACAGGGCCGATATGAATCGCTTCAACAATCGCCCTGTCCTCCTCTGTTTTGTGTATCTCATTTAACCTGCAATTCCTACGATTCATACCCTTCACACCCTCCAACTTCGCAGAAGTCAAAACACCAGGGGCTCATCTGTGGCTTTCAGATCTAAATTCAGCTGAGTGAAATTTGTAAATTCTAAATGCAACAGCTGTTTAAAAGCCTCTCTTCTCAAGCACTTAGGCAGCATTATATATGTTACAAAAAAGAAATAAGACACAGCCTGATTCAAGCTAGAATTGTTAAATGCCTGTAACAAACCCATTTTGTTTTCCCACTGTCATATATTTGGGTTTTTTTTTTCAGACTATTCAGCATTTTTATAGTATTTTCTGCATTAGGTGCAGAGCACCCACTGATACAGACACACTTCTGAATGATCTGGCTAGCTGAAATTGTGCATCCACAGAAGAAAAGCTCTACAAAAGCTGACCACACTCAAAAGTTTTTTTTAAACAGATGACTTGTGCAACACCAATTAGGAACAATGTGGCATAAGCAAGGATTAAAACACCCATGGTGGTTCCACAGCCTACACAGAGAGCACCTTCTTCCTTCTGTCCTTCCTGTGGGTCTTGGGCTGCACTCCAACTTCTGCAACATGTGAGCCAAGGATCCTGAAACAACTTGTCTCCTGCTCTAGTCGACCATAATTCAATTCTGTGGCCTTCACTACCTGCCTCCTACACCGTCCTTCCTCAGACATGGATATTCTTAGCAGGGCGACATATGCACTGTGACTCAGAGATGCACATCAACCTTAAACTTCTCTATCCTACCCTCTCCACAAGGAGGTCAGTTATACTTTTCATTTATATGGCTGAAGAAGCTTTTGCTACTTGCTTTAATTTTTTTTTGCACCATTTAATTTTCTGTGACACTTTAGCAGTTCCTATTTGCACTTCCATGACCCTTCCCCTACACTTTACATTGCCAGTCTGCCTCACAGATAGCTCCTTATCAATCCAAAATGCTCTCCTCAGTTTGCTTCTCCCCTCCTTGCTGGCAACGTAAGTCCCATGAAGTTTTTATACTCTAAGACTCCTCCGTACTCATGTCAGAGCTCCTTACTCCAGCAGATTGCAATGAATAAATTAATAGAATTGTTTAGGTTGGAAAAGACCTTTAAGATCATCAAACCCAACCGTTACTCTAACCCTGCCATCCCAACACTAAACCCTTTCCCTAAGCACCTCATCTGCCTGGCTTTTAAATACCCCCCAGGGATGGGGACTCGACCCCTTCCCTGGGCAGCCCCTTCCAGTGCTTGACAACCGTTTCAGTAAAGAAATTTTTCCCAATGTCCAACCTAAACCTGCCCTTGCACAACTTGAGGCCATTTCATCTTGTCCTACTGCCTGTTACCTGGGAGCAGAGACCAACCCCCTCTGGCTCCCCCCTCCTGTCAGGCAGTTGTAGGGAGCAATAAGGTCCTCTTCTTCTCTAGGCTGAACACCTCCAGCTCTCCCAGCCGCTCCCCATCAGCCTTGGGCTCCAGACCCCTCCCCAGCTTCATTGCCCTTCTCTGGACATGTTCCAGCAACGCAACGTCTTTCTTCTTGTTTATATGCCTAAGAGGGCTATAGCTCAGCACAGGTCAAGAGCTGCTCCAGCTGGAGCTTGGTTCCAAGAACAAGAACATACGCCCTTCTTTGTTAAAAGTACAAAAATATTTAAGAGAAGGAATTGCTGATGCGGAGTGCTTTCATCTGATCTCTGCATGGCCTCACAGGTCTTCAACATCAAGCTGCTTTTGATACTGGCTCATTTCAAGGGACAAAGGATACTCCAGATCGGTACATGAATGTCTGGCTGATACAGGGAAATCGTTGAACAATAGAAAAATGCCCCTTCAAAAAAACCCCCGAATGTATGTATACATATATTAAAAAAAAAAATCACCAAACTGGCAAGAGTCCCAATGATTAGCTGCAAAAATCAAAAAGTCAAGCTAGTTCTTGTGACCACAGACAAGGTAGACTACTATGGATCAGTCAGACCTTTGGAAATGGCACAACAGCTTCCTCCGTATTAGCGATTCCACTTCACCTTTCTTTGCCTCTGGGATCAAATGTTTTGCATTCAACACGTGAGACATTTTCCAGTTTTCCCGTCTCAACAAGACCTGAAAGACTTTGCCGCTGACTAGTAAGCATCACACTTTTGCTACCATTGTATTGCAGAACCTGTGAAACAGCCACGAGTGACCAAAGTGGAAGGACAATTTTCACCATGACTATGTCTCCACTGTCAGACACACGCAAACTTGATGTTCTAAAGACTCTTTTGTCCTTAGACAAGCATTGCAGTGATTCAATTTCCACTGTTGATGGTATTTTATTTATTGTTGTATATTTATAAGCTAATTTTCCTGAAAAAAAAGCATTGTGTCATTTGATCCTCTGACTCTACAAAACTGTTGCTTCTCACAGAAGCAAACTATTTTGCCTAAAGGACACCATCGTAATCAGCCTTTCATATAAGCATGCACTGGTGCATTATTTTTTATTGCTGTTTCAAAACTTTCCTTGTAGAAATTCCTCCCCATTTTCCAAATACTTAATATTAGTCTCTGTAGCAGATGTAAATTGCACCGAAACCACATTCATGCCAATGAACTCTCTTCCAGTGTAATGTAAGCCTCTTTCTCCACCCATGAGTAGTGTTGCATTAATACAATACCCTTCTACACCTGACCTGTTAAGAAATGTCTTTATATTCCTTATAAAAGGACCTATCTTGGGAAGCAACAAACCATCCTGTTTCCAAGCAGCTCAGCTGCATCTATTATCTGTCTCTTATGGACCTACAATCATCTTTGTTTCTCCTCTTCACTAAAGATGGAGAAATTTCCATAAACAACACAGTTCACCTCTTCAGCGATTCAGGATAATGGAAGCAAACGCACACATGGGCTAGACAAGGACTGCAAATCCAGATCATTAACAAGTCAAAACGAGTGCCTGTTGGGAAGGGGAAAGCTGCAGTATTTTCCTCTTCCATTTGCCCCATCACCCTTCACTGTTTTAGCATTTTTATAATTCCAGCTACTCCATTGCTGAAAATGTTCCTCCCTGATTTGAAAAAAGTAATTTACCCTGGGCTTGAGCCACCTCTTTGTCCAACAATACTCCACTTCACTGGATAGTTTTCAAAGCCTTCTGAACCTCAGATTGCAGTTTTTAAGACCCCATGCAAATGCCTGATTAATTTGTTCTCCTTTCAACATCTTTGGGGGCTATATACTCTCCCGACATCCAAATCCCATGGAGAGGATGAAGACCAACAGGCTTCACCTCGGGTGTAAGCGCTCTGTCTTCATCCCTAAATAGGCTTTGCTCCAGTGCCAGGGTTTTTTTAACAATTATTCTATTATTTAACAATTGTCCTATTATCTCTCCTTACAGCATGTAACTCACATACTTCATTGCCTAACTTGCCACAACCGTGGCAGAAAAAAGAGCATGTCTGTACAGGATATATGAACGCCACACACAACTTCAGAATTACCATCGTGGTCACTTGGCTGTGAGCAATTACCAACAGCAGCAGATTAATGAGTCTCCCCTACCTCATGATCTGATCCACCGCAGAGATCTTCAGAGAATGAATTTTCATGTTTAGTAAATCTGCACTAGGTATTTAGCATACTTCTAATTTCCTAGTGTTTAGGCTGAACAAAAATAAACACCCAAAAGCAAAAGGCCCAACAAGCTATTCCTAAAATATTTTTTTAACTCAGTCTTACCTGTTACAGAGGGCGAGATGTAGATACAATGCTTAGGTTACTGAGTTTGAGGAGTTCCATTCTCACATCAGCCAAAAGTTGCTTTGAGCTGTGCATTCATTTCATGTTTACATCCTTTAAGTGAACAGAAAAGCAGGGTAACAGCAAGACCAGAGCCTTTAAACACCCAGGCTCCAGTTCCCAGGGAGATTGGGTGTCCTCCTTCCCTTCTGATGTCCGACTGCCACCCTGTGGCTGTTTCACAATGCTCAGGTTCCATGTTTTAAGGCTGAAATGTGAAGCCAAAGGGCTTCCACCAAATGGTAAACTCGGGGCCAGTGTTGTTCCAAAAAGGTGTATCCCAGTGCACGTTCAGAGAACCTGAAAGGGGTTTTAGGCTTGCGTTTGAATGTTGTTGTAAAATTTCAGTACTAGAAGTTTCAGGGTAATCTGCCACTGTAGACTGTAAACAGCCCAGAGTAATCACAGGAACAGAAGCTGTCATGTGGCTTATTTCCCCCCCTGAGCTGCCTTATGCCCAGAGAACTTCCAGCAAACTCAGCATAAGCAGATCTGCTTATGTTGATTTGGTTCCCCTTTCAGTCTTACCCTCTAGGACTGTAAATCAGTTCATATGTGTTGTTTTTCCTGGTTACGCAGGCAACTGGTTTATTGCATTGTGGTTGTTTCCTCTTTATTGTGGCACAGAAAACTCAAGAGTCTCCAAAGTCTTAGGCAGAACTCAGCGTGGAACCTGGACACATTATTCTCTTTAAAACTTAACTCCTAGATCATCCTAGTCCAGGGGGTAGCTCAAATTGATTTGAATTTTCAAAATTAAACATCCAGATAAGGAATGTTTTGACTCTGGGCATTCAAAAAAAAGCCACTTGCTGGGCAACACCAAGCACTTCAACATCACTGAACACTTATGGCCCACTTGCCTACCAGCAGCGTTTCTTCTACTTACCTCATTTGCCACAATCCGTCTGGTAAGCACTTTCAAAGCTTCATGAACTGAGCTGAAGACTAGCTGTCTTCCTTCAGACCATGCTGGAACTACTTGCACTTTTATAGTATCTTCATGACTAGAGCACTAGTACCCAGCAACCAGAGAAGCTTAGGCCGTTCCCTCTTTTACCAGAGATGATTGATAACCTATCCTGACCTTTCTCGCCTGTTGAAACCATTCTACTTGCATGTCCAAACTTTATTCACAAACCTGGCAATTATGGCTCAAACATGAGATGGAAGCATTCTTGCTACGAGGACAGTCTATGTGGTTTTATCCAATGGACAAAATTTGGAATTGTGAAAGTTGAGTTGGGGAGATGGAATGTCTCTAGAGGATTTTTGAAGATTTCCTTGTCTTCAGTGTTTTCTCTCACCTAGCTTAGGCAGCTCCCCACTTGTCCAGCTTTCTCCATATGTACAAAGAGCCCAGCCTGGGGGATTGGAGCTCCTTATGGGGCTGACATGTTAAACAGCTCTCCTGACTAGCACAAGACTTCTGGCCCTTTGTGGCTTAGGAGCAACGCTCCAAGGTCAGAGGGAACTTTTGGCAGTGCCACTGAAGTTCCATCTGAGAGCTTACTGCCTGTTGAATTTAAGACATTACAGAATAGCTCCTGATTTCATCAAACATGCATACCTTCCGACATACAAAGTAATGCAAAGTCAGGGGTAGATCTTTTTTTCCTTTTCCTCCTCATTCTGAAGGAAGAACCGCTGTATGGTTTTGTTTTGGTAGGATTAATTTTGTTTAATTATTTATACTGCATACTTCACACAAGCCCATTCCCTTCCTCTGAAGTACAAATGCTGAGATTTATGACAGTTCTCTCTCTCTCTGCAGCTGTGGACAGGCATTTGTTCCACGTTTTGGAGAATGCAGACTCTTGCGCACATATATTTTACTCTCATGACAGCAATAATTGATAAGACAAGGAATTTTATTATTAGACTTTCCTCCATCAACAGTTCTAATAATAAGAGGGAAAGAAATGGAGCAGGAAACAACAAGGTGAAAGAGTAACTAAGGCCCACTTTCTTTATGGTCTTTATCAACAGGAATCAATGATTTCATTATTATTTTATTATTTCCATTACAACTTTATTCTGTGCTTAACAACACTCTTGGCCTGGGAAGATGCATTTCGTCCATTCCCTTACAAGCCATCCTCTTTTTGGATGCTGATCAGAAAAAGCACCATATCTTCCTCAAAATCAACCCATCCCTTCTGGAGACTAAGCCACCCGTCACTGAGCTAACAGGGTGATGGAGCCACCTTCATTAGTGCTGTGCCAAGTGCTATATCCTGGTTTGGCATCTGTAACATTGGTGTAATGAATTAAAAGACACCAGGAAGTGCAGTAAGGCTAACTCACATTCCAATAAATCACACGGTACGTGCCCTCTTGGGGGGTGTTTTGAAGGCACATCATCCAATAGAGAAAAACCAGCAATGTTTTGGCTGATGTATGCAGCCCGCTGACTTCTGCCAATTCAAAAGTTAAATGCATTTAAACAGTACCCCAACCCCTGACACTTTTACAACTTCATTAAATTTGTCCGCAACTCAGATAGGAACACCTCGTGCTCCACAGGCCAGAAGTCACGAGTTCTCTCTGCTTAACAAGTCACTCACCAGTTCAGAGGTTCAAAAAAAAAAAAAAAAAAAAAGTGAAGCTTCAGGTGACCACAGACCGATTACCCTTTTGCTCCCTTAGTCCCCCTTGTAGGGATCCTGAGTATGGACATGCCATATTTCTGTCTTTTCCGACCTTCAGTAATGGGTTCAATAACACTCAGAAGTCTGGCACTGTGGAAACCACTTGCAGAGACTCCATGGGAGGCTACAAATGGGCAAATAACCCAGAGGCCTTCACCACAGAGGAGATGTGGAAGGCAGCATTCTCACAGAACATGGCATAACGAACTCTCACATCTACATGCCTGGAGAATAACCTCCACTTTCCTGTTTCTCTACCTCAATTAGGACTCTAATTAGATCTTTTTCCCAATGCTTCTTCTTACAGAACTGCTGCCTGCACCTTCTCCGCCTCACCCACATACATACAAATTGGTTTGGGCTCTTACGTGCTCCCCATTGCCCCTTGGTTTGGGCAATTCTATTGCCATCATTAATTACATGGAGGTATGTGAAAATACTGGACCTACACAATTCCTTATTGCTTCCACATTTCACTAACTCCCGTGTTCTTTGATTTCACACTGTCGCAACCTTCTTACTACATTCATAATGAGAGCCACCTCACAAAAGCCTATGTTAGATAAGAGACTTCCCTCCTACATACTCAGCAAATGAAGTATCGGCAGACAGAAAGGAATCTGTTCCCAGTCCCAAAGCCACCTCCAGCTTGGTGGAACATAACCTCCTCGTAACTCAGCACCAGAGAAGAGGAATGAAAGAAGCACAAGAATAATTAAGAACACATCTTTTAAAAAATCCTATTAATCACATTCATCAATGGAATTAAGCTGTGCCACCTCCCCACCTCTGGCTTAGCCATTGCTCTCTCCTCTGTGCAGTATCTTCATGGTTACCACCACAGGAGGCAACAAGGGTGGGAAATTCCTCTGCAAGGATCCACTGCTGCTTATTTATGTAGATAGGCATCAAGCCAGAGCTCCCCTGAATCTTTCAAAGAGCTGCCAAAAGAGAACCACATTTCCTTAGAAACAAGGTAATGAAATACAGCATCCAGGGAACAAAGCCTTGTGGAAAGAATTCCCGTCTATAGATTAAGCAAAGGAGATCACAGAATCATGGAATGGTTTGGGTTGGACAGGACCTTTAAAGGTCATCTAGTCCAACCCTCCTGCAATGAGCAGGGACATCTTCAACTAAAGCAGGTTGCTCAGAGATCTTCAGAGGCAAGGCAATGTAGACTACAGCTCCTTGGAAAGATTAAGAACCACCAAACCACTAGGGCTACATCAGACAAAGACTGGAAGGCTAAAGCAAACAACTTAATTAGAATGAAAACAAAAGGAGCAAGCATAACCGAAGAGAACCACATGACTTTTCAATGGAATAAGAAATACCTAGGGGACAAGGAGGGGAAGAAAGGAAAAAAAAAGGAAGAATTAATGACAG
>NW_009259429.1:6873-15980 GCF_000687185.1 Egretta garzetta | reverse complement strand
CATACTCAGAGACAGAGGCACCAGACCTGGCATCCTACTGACGTCTGACTCTTCAGAGCTGAAGAACAGGACCTCTCCATTAGGTCGTTCCAACTGACACCTTCTGTCTGGTACTACTGAAACCAGCACCATGGCTGAAGTTTTCCAAACCCTTTCACAGTCATCTATGCTACCTACAGCTATTCCCAGAACTTCTGTGATCCAAGCTGGCTTCACCTCCCCTTCCCACGTCCCTCACTTGTTCACTCCATAATATTGGAAAACCTTTCACTTAGGGAATGCAGTGGGTTGATACATACTGCACGATGTCCGCAAAGGCGGTGAGCAATGGCTTGCACTGGTACTCAATACCATGTTTGGCACACAGGGACTTCACCAAAGGGGCCACCTTCCAGTAGTTGTGTCGAGGCATTGTAGGAAAAAGGCTGTGGAAAAAGAATATGGTGATTCAATAGCATCCACCATCACCCCACAGAATTCCTGTCACTCTTCTGTGCCAAAGTCTGGGAGTGCCTCAACCTTCCCTTGTGCCCATAGCTATTAGTGCTCTGTAGTGGTCCCTCTCACGTCACTTCCGTCAGCATCTGTACTAACCAGGAGGCTGATCATTCTCACTCCTGTGCCATCCTCTTCATATCTGAAGTGGTGTTGGTGCTCACTGGTGCTCCAAAAAGTTTCCTGGAGTTCCCATTCCATCCCCATATAAAGAGCACAAAATTTACCCACGTTATCTTTCGTTCTTGTATTAGCTGAGAGAGAGAGAGAGAGGGACCCTGTAGGCTCTTCAGACCTAGTTTAACTAGCACTCCTTGAAATTCCCTCACATCCCCAACCCATGCTTCAACTCACTGGTGCTCAATTTGGAAGTTCAGATGTCCACTAAACCAGTCGTTGAATAAGGACTGATGAACATTACAGGTTGCCTGGAGCTGAGAGAAAAAACAGTAACATTTAAGTGTTGTTTTAGGAATGCCCCTTCTCTTACATGTGCCAAACACAACAGTAAGCAGGTAAAAGTTCCTTATCATCACAGGCCTTCTGACTGAACACAGCAACTCCAAGAGCTATCTCCAGCCAACATGAGATGGCCATGCTGTGATACACAATTGTTAGGGCCATAATTTAGGAGAACAGACTTGACTCCCCCAGTGAGATAAGCTATAACAACCTTAAAAAACTTTGTAATGGCTTCAGAACTAAAATAAGACAGAGCACACAAGGGAGATCTGCATCCTTCATGCACAGAAAGCTCTCTTATCTGAAGAGCATTGTAGCATCTCTACTTATTTTCCTGGAGGCATCTGTGCTCAGCATTTGAAGCCTCCATCCCACTTCTGCACCTTTTTTCTTTGCACTAATCACTCACTTCACACGGTGAGGACAAGCTGCTTACGATTTCCTCTCTCAGTTCCCATCACTTCTGTGATCAGCTCTCTTGGGCATTGCATACCCAGAACTATAACTTCTCACCTTCAAAGTCGCTGGAAAGAGGTCTTACCTGGGTAGAGAACCAGTCCACATTCTTATCATAATCAATGTGCATTGGGATGTGATTCATTTGTGTAATCCAGACAAACCAGTTACTCTCTATAAACCTGTGCAAACAAAACCATTACTGATCTCACACCTATGCCATAACAAGTCAGTACAAAAAACATGTACGCATACAAGCTAGTTGTTGCTTGATAAAATGAACCCCAAACATCTGGTCAGCAGATCAGACCTACACACACCTTCTACACGGACACTTTCTACCTTCTAAAGACATGTGCCCCACAGACAACAACCTCTGTCTTGCTGAAAGGCATACGGAGACAGAAGAATAGGGAGACGATGAGAAAGATGACCAGGAGGCTGAAGAAAAGCTGACACGAAGGATCAATAGGAAGTGGGTAAAGAAAATGGAGGAATTATAAGTTGAATGATACCTGACTAACAGATGAAGCCCCAGGACACCCTTCACCCCCAGTAAGGGCAAGTAGGTGAGAAAGAATCGGACATAGAAGGTCAGCATCCAGGCCAGGTCCTGCAGCACGGGGAACAGATAAAACTTCATTAAGAATTATTTGCTTCTGAATTTACAATCCACTCTATGTGGCACTCCCTTTAAAACCTCCCCCAATATCTTCTACTGACAGATTTTTTCTCCTCAGCCCCATCACAAAGCAATCTGACATGCAGCCACTCCCCAGCCATTCCTGTGCTTGGGAATTATCCTTATGAGGTCTTATGAGCCCAGCACAGAGGAAACACTAGAGGGCATGCTCTGAAAAGCATCGCATTTTCCTCCAGATCTAAGGAGAAAGAAAGCAGTGAAAAAACCCAAAACCTAGTCAATTAAAAGAATAAGGAGCTCTGGTTTACGTCCATCACATGCTTTTTTGTTCCTCTTCACATTCCTTGCAATCTCTTATTTCCCTCATGTTCATTTTCTCCTGACTGTCCCATTCCCAGGCAAGAATAAAATGGCAAGATACCCTGTCTCTAACCCACACATCTCAGAGACAAGACGTCTTTTTTCTGCATTTTTTCTAAGGTCTCCAAAAATCACGCTATTCCTCAAAGTCCTAGATCTTCCCCTAACAAAGTGTCTTCCTAACAACTTTGAAAGTCTACTACAGATCCCCTATTCCACTTCACACTGGACTCTGAAGATTCAGTTTTAGGCTACCTGAAAGCTACTTGATTTTTAATATATCATTTTGCAAGATGGAAGCGCGCTGAATCCTCCTCCAACCCCCCTGATTTCTGCTACTTTTCCTCTTTTTCTGTACCCAAAATTTTTATTGTATTGGTCTGGGAAAACAAAAGCGTGATCAGAATGATCACTTCTACCTTAAACTAGACTCTCACGCTACCTGAAGGACAAGCTCTGTATGAACATCAAGTCTGTAGAAGAAGGAATGCTTCCAGATGCTCACACACCCTGGACGGAGCCAGAACATCAGCGAACATCTTTTGTTAGCCAACTGCAAATGGATCTTTTACAGAGAAAGGCTGTGTGGAAGGCACCCCCTCTCCCCCAGCAAATGTTATTTCCCAGATCATATACCCACACGCCTTTCCACAGAGACACACAGCTCCAAATTCCTCCCAGTAATTTCTAGTACTGGAATGTATCCGTAAAACAAGGAGAAGTCACTATTCGCAAAGTGGAGCTGACTTACCACCCACTGTTTCCGCTGTACCACAAAGTAGAATATGTACCACTGGAAGTAAAGAGGCACCAGAGCTGGGGGACCAACTAGAGTGGAGAAATAGATTGCAGAGACATTAACTGTGCCCTTTTATCCCAGAAAGACGGACTGGAAAAGGAAGGGGTTGAGTGAATGTTGTCCATACAACTGTGAAAGGGTAGGGTTACTCACTGATGAAGAAGTACTTGTGCTGGTGGTTATAAGGCATGAATTTCTTCTTTTGTACACCAAGCTGTTAAAATAAGCAAATTACTCAGGCTGTGAAGAGAGCCAAGACATCTGTGCATACACTCCTACCTATACCTTCAAAGAAATTCAGACTTAGATACCTCCTAACCTTCGAAAGAGATTTCCTGTCAAACCATGTCAGCATCCACCATGCCATTGGCTTCATCGTCCCCTTAGAAAGTCAGTCTATGACTGCTATGGTAAATTTTCATCCCTAACCACAGGAGGCAGTGAGAAAAGTTTGCTGCCAATATAGAGCTTCAGAAAAAAAAAAAAACCAAAACCAAACCAAAACCCATGATACTACTGACAAAGATGACAGCGTGTAGAACTCCCACCTACTTGCACTTAGCCTCCAAAGCCGAGAAATGAGCATCTAGACATTAAACTGTGTCCCCAGGAGCAGGGGTGAATAGATTATCCTCCCTCCAAGACTGTTAATGTTTCAGTTTTCACTGTATAAACATAACAGATCACAGATCACCACTAACTTCCTTGAGGAACGCAGCTATATCCCTGTACATGTACAAACCAATTCCGAACAGCGGCCCTCCCTTCATTTCAATGCAAATCAGAGCATTTGAGCCAGGTGACACTATGAATTTACATAACTATTTTTTCAAAGAAGTGGCAAATGCTAAAGCCATTCAATTAATTTCAGAGTTGTACCAGAAATAAAGTTGGACCCCAGATGGGACCCAGTCTGACACCCACTGTCAGACTGTGACCACTGAAACAGCTTCTTTGATCAGTAATTGTAGAAGTTCCAGACGATCCTTGCTTGTCATCTGCTGTTTCATTTCCCAAAACACTGCAATCAGTCAAAGCCAATCTTGGTGAAGAGAAGAACTTGTAATCTTGTTTTCATACAAGTGCAAGTCTCTCATCAGAGAAATATGAACTTGTGACAAATATTTCATTCTTATTTCAAAACATAGCAAAAATAACTTCTGTTGAAATTTTAAGAATATAAAAATCTAAGAAGCATTGAAGTATTACTACGGAATATTAGGGACTAGAGGAAGGCAAAGTAGTGCTATATAAAATAGCAGGTCAACTCAAACCATTTTCTGGATGTACTTCTCATTTTACAGAAGCCGTTTCGGTGGGGTTTTTTAAACCTTCAGAACAAACTTGGAAAATTTCAACCCATAGCAAGACTGTACTAGGGCAAAAAACATAGAAAAACCAGTTGCAACATTAAGTATATGGAAGCTAGTGATGCATCAGGATCTTTTTTCTTCTTGTTTTTCAAGCCAAGCTGCACCTTCTCCAAGTTTCTGAAATACTGAGATAGCTCACTGATCAAACCAACTGGTCACTAGTCTCTAAGCTCTCTGCAGCTTTCCAAATTCTAATCCTAATGCTGTAACCTCCCAGCCTTCACCAGGTCTCACCTCTACAGAAAGTGTTTTTCCCAAAGCAAAAAATAAGGGGTGCATGTTAACATCAGGGTCCTTTCGGAAGCAGTTGGGTTTAGCATGGTGTTGGAAGTGGAGGTGATTCCACCAGCTGGCTGGTGCTCCCTGCGGGAAGGAATGAGAAGAGAGTGTCGTAAAGAAGTTGTATCTTCTGCCCTTAGTCCTCCCTCCCCAGTAGCTCCTTCCATTTGCTTTCTGCTTATACTGAGATGGGTTTTGACTGCAGAGCATCCCAGGCAAGTCTGTAGCAGTCCCTCTCAGCACTGAATGCCCACCTTCAGATGGCCGATCACAAACTTGTGCACCCAGTGGTTCCATCTGGACTTGCTAAAGACTGAAAGATGTCCAAAATCATGCTGGAGCCAGCCAGCCTGGGCCTGGAAATAAAAAAAAAAAACCAAAAAACAAAAAAACACCACAAAACCACAACCAAAAAAGCCAGTGCTGCTGGGGAAGAGTCAGGAGTCCTTGCAACAGAAAAGGGCTTTCTCTTCTCCCACTCCCACGCTCCTCGCAACACACCCCTGCATAGTGAGAACACTTCCACTACTAAAACCCAATCCAAACACTTCTCTTTTACTATATACCAGTGCAGTCCAGACTTTGCCTAATGACTTTTAGTCCCAGATAGTTGTTTCCATGAGGAAGGAAAAAAATCATGAGGAAAAAAAAAAAAAAAAAAAGGCATGGAGCTCAGAAACAGCATTTATTCCCTTACAAAACTGCACTGAAATCAGCAACAAAGTCTCCTTTAAGGAGCAGCTTGCTGCTGCCTCCTCCAAGTACTTGTAATTCCAAGGGAATCAGCTGGCCACAGGAGAAATAGCTGGGGCTTTGAGAGCCGCTCTGCCCTCTCCTCTAAGTCGCTACAAGTTCCCATGGGAACATGGTGGCTTGGCCCCTGCACAGTGCCTTGGAGTTCTGGCACAAGGGACCACAGAAGCGTAGCATGGCTTTCATTGTATGAAGAAGGCTGGGAATAAGGAGGGCTTTGACAAACTACGGGAAGGAAAAAGCAGGGCAAAGCCTGCTCTACTGAAGAAGCATGTCATGGCACTGTAATTTTGCCCCTTTGGTGGCACCCAGGGAGAAGTGGGATTTTGGGAAGTCCACGAAAGTAAAATTTCTCCTGTGCTTATGGCAATGAGAACCTAAAGTCCCAAAGGACCTGCTTTTGGTGTTTCTGGGACTTCTTTTTGCCTAGCTGCTTACCTGGACAGTGCCTAGAAGCACTGCAGAGAAGAGGAAAGGCACTGTAGATGCTCCAAAATACCAGATCGTGAGCCAGGCTGCAACATCCAACACCAAGATGTGACAGAGATACAGGACGAAAAAGGTGCGGTTGGGGTTGAGAAGTCCCATCTTCTCGACAGTTGCACGGAGCTCACGGAAATCTTCTACCAGCTTTTTCTGTGGGGAGACCCAAGAGTATCTGCTGGTCTGAAAATGCCTCAGGAACCCAAACAGGAGCTCAGTTTCCCCTCTCAAGGAGCTACTGTGGCAATGGGGAAAAGCTGAGGGTCACCTGTAGACAAATCTTCACTAAGAATACTAATAATGACACAAAGTCAAGGGGACGCTTCAGACTGACCCACTGATTCTAGGAGATACTGTCATTTTATGTACAGGGAATTGTGGCTGCCAGTAAGAGATGTTAAATAGCACAATTTCAATGGAAATATCAAGTTTTTAAGATACTTACATTCTTACTGGGCTCAAAGCTGGGCTGATCTGGTGCCAGCTCCCCAATTAAGAGTGGGCTCATGTACTTTCTCACTAGTGCCTTGTCAAGATGAAATGCTGTGAAAGGATCCTGAAATACAGATATAGGAACAGGATGAGAAAAACGACCGTTCAGGTGGCAACAAAAGAAATGTATTTCATGATATCCTGGAGTCAGCAGAAAGCAACCCAACTAATGGAGCTGGCTGAACCAGATTTTACTGCCACAAATCTTACTGCTTTCTTCACACCATAAATGATCATTTGAAGCTGAATTCTCTATATCATTTTCTATCTGGACACTGTTAAGTGCAGATCACCAAGAAATATGGGCTCACTCCTCTCTTACTTCCAAATCTGAAAATTCCATATCCTCTTGAACCTCAAGATATATCATCTCAACCACACAGGCTCTGTCTCTATTTTGTCTTCAGCTTCCATCTTGTTCTTACTCAGGCCCAATATCCTGAAATGAAAGTCTGCCTAGGGAGAAGGGCAAGATGTCAGCACAAAAACTGCATCAGCCAGCTGAACTGGGTAAAAATAATGGGACAAGCAGGACACAGGCAGGTGATGGCAGCTTCTGGTGACCCACACCAATCTCTCAAAAGCCCCACACTGCTCCAAACATGCTTCCTCAGCAATCTCCAATGCCCACCCTGCCACATTTTCCTAGAAAAGTTTTGTTTTCTTGCTACCTGCCTCCTGTTCCTCACCTGGTTCCCCTCCTCGTTTCTGAAGAGTCCCATGGAAAGGCCTTTTTTTTTTTCCTCCTTACCATTCAAAAGATCCCTGTTAGGGAAATCAGTTACTTTTATCATTTAAATGCAATGTCAACCTCTGTGACAACCAGGCAGCCAGGTGAAAAAAATCACTATGGATTGATTGTTATCGCTATAGATTCTATCACTGTATTTAGACTACAAATCTCCTGAGCACACATGGCTGGCATTTTGACATCTGCTTCCTACTGAAGATTTACATTTACCTTCTTTTGCATATTTCTCTCCCTGTGTCCAAATTAGCATATACTTTACAATCTCCCTCAGCCTAAGGATGCTTTTTTCTTTTCTGAGACAATACTTGCCCACTGCGCATCAGTTTGGAAGCTTGCTGCACCATGCACTGTTCAGCACTATAATTACTAGCTCATCATTGCATGCTTTTAAAATAAATTGTCCTTTTAAAAGATCTCTAGTCAAGAAAGGGGTTAAAAAACCCCGACAATGTTGCCAGCTCTGGGTCAGCCCTGTTGTACTTCAGATGTAGCATCCTCTCTGCCCAGGCTTCCGTGAATAAAGGAGGGAAGGAGAAGAGGGGAATGTACATTTGCATTTTCTCATTGGAAGAGGAAAAAAAAAAAAAATAGGGAGCATACGTGGGCAGATCAGAGGAGGATGGTACCACACCATTTAGACCAATCCTTTCCATGGAGGCTGTAAAACCTGGCAGTGCAATCCCAACAGGAGGTTAAGTGACCGCTGATTGCACCTTCTAGAAATCAGAACACTCTAGTGGCATTCAGCAAACTAGGAAAAAAAAATAAATTCTTGACTTTCCTTTTTTTTTTTTTTTCTGGTTTTGAGGAGTCTGATTCCAGGACAAAACTTTTGTAAAATTTGGAATTTACTTGGCTCAGGTTCCTGGGATGTCAGCAGTTCAATTGCACCCAGCAGCGACACAGATGATAACGCCTAAAGAATGCAGTTGGCTGCAATCTGACCATCTAACTGTGCTCAGCCGTACGCGCTGCCCACTGTGACCGACCCATTTCTGATCACACAATGCCAACGGGGCTTCGAAAGCGCACGTGGGCATCCTGACCTCATGAAGCATGTGCAAATTCACATATTGTCTTCGGCTTTACATTATATGCATGCAGGAAGGAAAGCAAAGGAAAGCACTAGATCTCAAGTTCCATCCTTTCTGGTCAGAGACAAGACTGGGCCGAAACACAGTCCGTCAAAACCAGTCTTGAGGTAGCTTCAACACCCCATACCTGCCCTTGGGTCTAAATACTTAGGTTTGGAGAAAAGCATTTTCTTTTGTGAAAGACATAAGCAGGGGAAGGAAGGAAATGCACTGACAAAATTACCCCATGCCCTGCTGCCAATTCAAACGTTTACAACGCTTTGCAACAGTCACTGGCATTCAGACTACGAATGAGTTTTGGTCTGGTTTTTTTTAAGAGACTGAAATACGACTTTCAGTAATATTTTGCCCTAGTGCCACTTCTTGGAAACACGGTGCTGGCTTTTTAAGGTTAGAGGAGGCTGAATGCATTTGCATGCTTGCAAAAAAATAAGCACACACCATCAATACCGGGGGTGTTTGTGTTCAGTTCTGGCCTGTGGCTGGGCATGTGTCACACGAGGAGCATTCTTACTTACTGCACGCGTGCAAAAATTAGTGCGTTTCTTGCCCCAGATTTATGCCCGGTGGTGGGCACCCTGTTTGCGCACGCTGTAGTTACTCCTTCAAAAACGTTGCCTGCTCCAAGCAGCCGCCCGGAACCCCGCAAAGCTTGCATGCCGCCGGT
>NW_009259429.1:5362-6215 GCF_000687185.1 Egretta garzetta | reverse complement strand
TGGTGGTGGAAATCACAGAAGAGGAGGAAACATCGTGTCGTCCCCACACACACACACACACCCCGCCCCGCCAGGCACCTCCAGACCGTAATAAATCGGTGGTGCAGCCGTAGGCAGGGGACGAAAATATTGTGAACGTATTTGAGGGCACCCTATAGACCTCATCATCTTGGCTTGCTCAGAAAGGAGCCGGTTACATGATGCGTTCCTAAAGGTGTCGATGCCGGTGCCAGAGCTATTTAAATGCCTTCGCTTCGGACCAGGGAAACGGTCACGTAGATTTGCTGATGGTACCGAGCGGGGGGAACAGCCGATGGGATGGAAGGCAAGAAAGATGGGCAGGCTGGCAAGGACATGGAGTAGGGTATTGAAAAGCCGGGCAGACGAGGTGCTTGAGACCATGGTTTAGTGGTGGGATGGCAGGGTTAGGGTAACGGCTGGACCTAGCGATCTTAAAGGTCTTTTCCAACCTAAACGATTCTATGATTCTATGAGCAAATGGCAAGTCCTGCCCTGAGGAGGGAAAGGGACCGACACATCAAGTGGCTGGTCCCAGGCAACTTGCAGTTGGAAAGGGCAGTGGCTTGGTGGTCAGGGTTACACGCCAGGCGAAGACACAGCCTGGAAAATCATGTCATGAACTAGACACAGGATTTGGAGAAAGCAGAAAAGGCCAAGGACCCAAGCCATCAGCAGAGGAACGATGCCTAGGCTCTGCAGTGCAATTCATGCCCAGGTTGCTTCTTTTTAGACCACTTCTACAACCCGTTTCTCCTTACTTCTTGGCTGAGGATGCCTCATCCTGCCTGCCCTTCGTTTTGCTTCCCCTTTCCAGCAAATCTCTCCCGCTCTT
>NW_009259429.1:2747-5342 GCF_000687185.1 Egretta garzetta | reverse complement strand
CCCTTCTGTTCCTACAGCTCTGTTTGGCTGCCGCTGCCTGGATATGCAGCCGGAGGGAGGAAAGATGTCGCCGCAGGTATATCACAGAATACGCCTGCTTGGTGCTCTGCGGATGATTCTTCATACAACAGGCCACCGAATTATGATAGAAGAGTGAATGATGCTAAAATAGATCCATCTGCGTGGGACTTGCATACATATACATTAAGATGTACATTCAAATGCTCAGCTCCCTTCTTGCTTTCCCTAGTAGCAACAGTCTTCTCTCTGCACTCTCATTACCAATTCCAAATTTCTTTGTTTTCATTCGCACCTTCCAATCTGACCTAGTTACAGCCATTCAAAATGTAACCATAGAAACAAAGACCCACCAGACTGCATCCCTTCTCATTCTGAACATCACCTGATTGCTACATCCCATCTTTCTGGCTTGGAATTCTGTGCCTGCAAAACACTGGGTGGAACATCTTTTATTTCCCTCCCTTTAGCAATGCCACAGCTAATGCATCGAGTGAGGCATCCCTGCTTCTGCACATTTGCACTGTCAACCATGAAAGAAAAGGTTTCCTCCCAATCTCAGCAAAAATTAAGTTGTTTTGTATGCAGGCTGCTGCCCCTCTCACAAACATAACTGTAAAAGACATTACTAAATGTCTAGCATCTTTTTAAATTTAACCATTACATTCAGAACAGTGCAGCAATTATTGCAATTTCTATTTTTTCTGATTACCTATTGCACAAAAGAATAATTGTCCTAAATTTAGTTTACATTTACAGTTTGACTTTTCATCGTGAATGCAGGGGTCAGTTTTCTTTTTCCTATACACCACATTAAAAAAAAAAAAGTCTACCTTCCTACACAAGTTAAACCTTTGGCAACTATTTTAAGGGGTCTTAACAATAGCCAAAGCGCACCACTGAGCTCGGTAACTGCAGTCCCCTCATGTGCCACCTCTGATTTCAGCATTAAAAGATGTTAACACCTTCTTAACAGATTTTCCCAGACAAATTATACACCACTCCTTGGAATTGCCTTCAAAGCTTCTTCCAACATAAAATCTGTGGCTCTGTTTCTTTTCCCCTCAATAGATGATTCGGTCCAAGGTAAGACATCATGGAGGCTGCTTGAACCATCCAACTCGAAGCAGTGAAGGTTTTCATGCCCTGTACAAGCTGCCAGATGTCAACAGTGGTTTGTTCTCCTCCAACTTGCCATACCCAGGATCTCTATGGGTCTCATGGAGGCAAGAATGAGATCTTTCTAATAAAGACTGCAAGGGAAACCTGGCTGCCATTACACACTCGCTAGCATCCCGCATCCTGCTGCGACCGTTGGCATTAACAGAGTCAAATCTTTGCTGGAAGACCATTTAACTAGGGAAAATCAGACCTGGCCACTCTGCTCTTCCAACAGCATTCCTTCTTCTCACAGTGTTCTGACTCCTTGTTTTACCTCCACTACTCCCATCTCCATTTAGAATCACAGAATCGTTTAGGTTGGAAAAGACCTTTAAGAACATCAAGCCCAACTGTTAGCCTAACCCTGCCATCCCACCACTAAATCCTGTCCCTAATCACCTTGTCTGCCTGGTTTTTAAATCCCTCCAGGATGGGGACTCGACCCCTTCCCTGGGCAGCCCCTTCCAGTGCTTCCAATTTCTCCTTGCCTGGTCGTGCTGTGACCCAGCTTCCCAGGCTATCAAGGAACACTGGAAATCTGAGGGGAGATCAGAGATGCTCTTTCATTCAGTCTTCTGCTCTAGCTGCAATTCCTTCTTAATAGCCTAGATGACATGAGATTACCAAAAGTCAGATAAAATATACAAAAACTCCTTATGTCACTACCATGATTTGGCTGTAACCTGTTTTCGAGTACCTAAGTGACCTGGGTGATGAGGGATCAATAAGTACCCAGGCATCTGGTGACCAAACCACTAACGTAGTGAAATAGAGGAGATGGACTGAAAGGCTGGCAGCTTTTATTTTACCATCTCGAAGCCAGGGAAAATTAGTTAGAATAATGGATGGTGGGGTCTGAACCCATAGACAAATTTTAAAGGAAAGCTAAAACAATTTAAAACAGCAAAGTCTAACAAGAAGAACCAGTCCTTGGCTTTTGTTCAGCTTAAGAAAAACTAAAGATGCAGGGTACATGGGAATTGTGGTGTGACAATTTACAAGATGCAGGCTGTCACCAGCGCAGTTAAAGCAGCTACGCTGATAAAGCACCGATTTTGGCATCAGACTCCTCGCAGGGAAGAGCTTGAAACTCTCAACAGCTCACCATAACACCACTCCCGCACCATGCTTTGGATCCACAGGCCCATTGGCAGGATTAGCATAACACCAGTAAAAGGGGTAGAAATACTTGAAATATTTCCTTTATTCTTGTCAACTGTGGCATTATTGGGAATGAGCTGTAACAGTTGAAGAATTTGGACTAGACAAGTTAGTATTGCACCTGCAGCTGCACATTTGGATTACTAATACTTTATAGTGACAAGAAATTCTTGGGTTTGCATATATAAACAGTGTTTCTTTGGCCCATATTAACTGCATGGAGTATTGGCTCTGGCACTCTGCCCTAACAACTGA
>NW_009259429.1:0-2621 GCF_000687185.1 Egretta garzetta | reverse complement strand
ACAGAATCATAGAATCCTAGGTTGGAAGGGACCTCAAGGATCATCTAGTCCAACCTTTTCTTTTTTGCCCAGTATTACTATAGATAAGGGATGGGGTTGCCGAGATAAAAATAAGCATATTTTTTGTCCTCCAGAAGATGTGAATTAAGATTAGAAACTGTGGCAGTAAGTGTTTAGAGTTTTTCACACTTGAAAGCAAAATTTAAGTGAAGAATAAAAGGAAAGAACCCGATGATAACAGGAGAACATCAGTAGGACGGACTTTTCATTACAAATTTTTACAAATGAGATTATACTGACAAGGCAGGGTTAAGAACCGAGCATTTCTCTCCTTATTCTTGTCCTGACGGGTGCTTGCGATGTCTGCTGCTTTCTTTACTAAACCAGCGTGATTATCTACGCCTCTTCCTTGGCAGCCAGACCAGTTTGTGCCCTGACCCTGATAATCCCACGCAGCCAACCCGAGACCCACTGCAGAATGTGAAATTCGTGCCAGCCATTGGCAGCACCATGGGATTTCTGTTTGTCTGCTGGTTGCCTTGTCAAGTTAGGCAGCTCTCAGCCGCTGTCGCATGACTACAAAAAGTGCCACCAACCCAAGATGCTGGAATACGCCAGAGTTAAAAAAAAAAAAATCAAACACATCTTTGATAGCATTTTGTCTTTGTTTTAAACATATCAACTTGATTAGCCAGCTCCAGTAGCACATGATCATAAGCTACGTAACAGAGCAGCAGAAGCAAAATGACCAATAGTATACAGAATATCTGCAGAAGATTATATCCTAAACTATGGTTTTTCAATAGACATTTTTCTGATTAAAGTTACACTCAAGTGCAATGGAAATATAAAGAAGATTTAACGGTGACTCGAAGACATTCACGTTTCTTCCTTTGCACAGGTTTTTCAAGGTCAGGGGGCTTTTAATGGTCTCATGTTCTATATGGTAAGGAACAGAAAATAATTTATTTACCACGGTAAGCTGCATTTGATTAAAACGTGCTTCAGAAAAGCATGTAGCCTTGACTTGAAGATAATCATTAGTATTCTTAGCATATATTCTGTTAACACTTTGAGCCTTAAGAGTTTAATTTGTCTGGTTTTGACTTAGAAAATATTGACTTTTTTTTTTTTTTTTTTTTTTTTTACAGCTCTCTCCTAGACTAAAAATCAGCTGGGTCTGGTATTTCCTCTCTACAGGGGCACTTCCACTCCCCAAGCAAGTAATTTCCTGATTTTTATTTTTTTTTTTTGTATGCTAAAACATTGCTGATAGACTCAGAACATGTTAATCAACAGTGGAAAGCTTTCTGCGGGTTTTCTTGCACTTTAACGTTGCATATTCATCCTGAAACTCCCACATCCTCAGTCTTCATGCAACTGTAACTAAATATCCAAGTTAACAAATACATTTACACAAACAACGTTTTGTCCAGTGTGGAATCTCAAGGACCCGGATGGCAATAGAATGGTTCTACCAGGATTGACGTGGAAACACATCAGGACTGCAAAGGTAGTCAGAGACCGTTAAGTTTGGTATGAAACTATCACTCTCCTTTCTAATTATTATTTATTCATTCCGTATTTTAATACCTAAAAGCCTTGGTCACAGCCCTGTTTTACAAAGTGCTGTATAAATATCTGCTCTTAAAAAACTTCCCTGGTGGCTGGCAGAAGGACAAAAGGCAATGAGGAGACAATAGCAGTCCGATGTATTAGTAAGGGACATTTGAACCTTGAACCAGGAGCACTGTCAAAAGGAGCACTACAAAAAGGTATTTTTAACAAGCCAGCCTTCCTGAGGGCTTCATATTGTTCTGAGAACAACGTAGTTTAAGATGCCTCGATGATTTTGAAAATGGAAGCACTATGCCTGAGCTACTTTCCAGATAGAAAGGAGGTTGAGATATTTGATTTTAGCCTGGGATCCCATTTTTAAATACTAACGTGAGGAAAAAGGTCTTTCCCTTCTCTTGAAAAAGGCAAATGGAGTTTTCCTTGTGGGCACACGAAAGTTTCAAGATGCTCAAATAAGGTGCAGTTTCTTCTTCGTTCGAAGAGCTATGATATCCTCATGGAACTGATTATTCCTTTCTTCAGGGGAAGAATTCTCCATCCTGAAAGCCCAAGCCAAGGATCCAGTCTTTATCCAGTGGAATATGCAGTAGTTGTTGCTCACCTTTGGATAAACTACTGCTCGTTACTTCAGCATCTGGGGTGTCTTTCTGCTTGAATTAGCTTGCTTTGGTGCAGAACCATCCATCTGGACGACATGCAGAACGACATCACCCTTCATGCACCCATCTGTTCTATACAGTGATAGACAAGGAGGTTTCCTCCTCAGAGCCATTAGCTGATTGCTTCTCAAGCACTAGAAATTTGTTTCAGAGGAGAGACAGAAAGAAGGAAGAGTTTGTGTCTGCCCTTAAGGGATGGGGGAGAAGTTTACTTGTCAAAGTGATGCTGCAACAGCGTCCCAACCTTACCGCTGGGTTCCCTCATCTCAGGCTCCATGCTCCAGCACCCCCTTCCCCAGCCCAGTCAAGATGTCATTTAGTTGTTTCTCCCAAGATGTTTGAATTTATTATCCACCCATCTCAACCCAAGTTCAGAGCCCCTCA
>NW_009259428.1:324826-326243 GCF_000687185.1 Egretta garzetta | reverse complement strand
GGCGGGCGTGGGGACCGGCACCAGGCGTGGCTTTGCCCGGAGCCGCTTTCCCCGGCCCTCGTGACGTGTGAGGGGGGGCTTGAAGCACGTGTGTGACGTCATTTTGGACACCGATAACACAGGTGTCCTCCCCCCCGGCGAGGCCAGCGCCAGGGAAGAGCCCCCGCCGGCCCCGGGCCCTGCCCCGGCCAAGCCCCCCGAGCAGGGGGGAGCGCAGAGCCCAGACTAACGGCACAACTGGGTTTTACATCGGCCTCCCTCCACACTGCTCAGTTGGCCCCGTTTAAGCTCAGCCTTAGCGCTTAGGAGTGGCTTAGGAGAGGCTTCTCCCTGCGCTGCACGGCCCCGGGCCATTCCCCAGGCACAGCCCCAACCGTCAGCCCAGGGGGGCTCTTGGGTTTGGGGGGGTCACACGGCCGACGCTTGCAGAGCTGAAGCTGCACCAGGCCTCTGTATTGCCAGCCTGAAAATGCATCCCCCTCCTCGCAGGACAGACACACGGACGCGCTCCAGCTTCCCCCAGTGGGGGAGCGGCTTCTCCCTGCGCTGCACGGCCCCAACCGTCAGCCACCCCACCCCCCAGGGGGGCTCTTGGGTTTGGGGGGGTCACACGGCCGACCTGAAGCTGCACCCAGCAGCATCGCCCTCCTCGCAGGACAGACACACGGACGCGCTCCAGCTTCCCCCCGTGGGGTTCAGCACGCGTCCCAGCTTGAGTCCCCATCCAGCACAGACCCACAGACAGCCGGACCCACAGACAGACAGCCTGTCCCCCAGCTCCGTGCCGGCTGCTCGACTCCCCCAGCTCCCCCAGCCCGCGCCGCCCCCTTACCGTGCTCCGGGGCTGCCCTGGGGAGCGATGGTGCCGGCAGTGGGGCTGGGGGGCAGGAGGGTCCCTCCCCAAACCCCAGCTCTCCCCCCAACAGCCCAGGCTGGGCCCTGAGCAGGCTCAGGAGAGCCGCCCCCCCGTGGAGAGCCTAAAAATCAGCCCTAAGGGGCTGCTGCTGCCCTTAATGAAGCCGGCGGGCAGCTGGGGCCGAGGTGCCTCCCTGCTGCAGTGGGGGCTGCCCCCCCGCCCAGGGAAAGCCCGGCACCCCCCCCAAAAATGCTTTACCCCCCCAGTTTGGGCTGGGGACGCCCAGGCTCACAGTGCCAGCAAAGCATTCACGGGTCCAAGGGTAGGAAGGAATCCAAATAAACTCTGCTCCGCTCCGAATGCCCCCGAGGTCCCTGCAGAGGGCGCAGGGACCCCCGGCAGCCGCAGCCCCCCCGGACCCTTCGCCGGGTGGGGTCCTGATGGGGTGAGCGGTGGCAGCCTGGCTGCTCCCTGCGTGTTCCCAGCCCCGCAGCTCCTCGGGGCGATGCCGGGGGGTCCCCGAGGCAAATCTGCCGGAGGAGCATCCCCGGGGCTGGGGCT
>NW_009259428.1:323330-323590 GCF_000687185.1 Egretta garzetta | reverse complement strand
CAGCAGCAGAGACACCGGGGCTGGACGGGGCTGGGCCAGGGCAGCGCCAGCAGCTCAGGCACGCGCAGCCCTACCTGTGCAGCCGCGCATCAGCGCTACGTCAGCCACGCATCATCCACGCATCATCGCTACATCATCGCTACATCGTCACTACATCATCGACGCGTCTCTGGTGGTGCCCAAAGCCGGGCCAGCCTTCGCCCAAGGCCCGGGCGGCTGCGGGGGCCCTGGGGGAGCAGCCCCTCGGCCAGGGGCCAGCT
>NW_009259428.1:321583-322632 GCF_000687185.1 Egretta garzetta | reverse complement strand
GGCAGAGTTCAGCCCGTGGGAGTCGCGGCGGCAAACAGGCAGCATCGTGCAAATCAGTAAAATGGAATTGCGTTTATTTAACAACTGGCATCCCTTGTCCCGCAGCGAGCCAGCCCGCGCAGAGCCTTTTTCGGGCGGCGATGTCAAGAGGCGATGCCCTGGCTGCCCCCACACCTTTCCTGGTTGCCGCTTCCCCGGGGGTCCAGGGGTCTTGGTCTCCAACTGCTCCATCACCAGCGGCTCCGGCTCCTCTGATCCAGCCCACCGGGGTCCAGGTGATGGCAAAACCTTCGCACCTCAGCAGCACTCGCTTTCGCGCCGGTGGCGCCCATGCGATGACACCGCAGCAGCGTCGGCGCTGCCCTGCAAAGGGATCCCCCCCGCGCTCCCCCGCGCCCGCAGGACCCCAAGGGAGTGATGCCGTTCGCTCCCAGAACAGGGCTGAAGGCAGCAAACCGGTATTTGGCCCCCCCCCGCAGCCTTGTGAAGGTTGCTTGGCTAGGAGGAACGAGAACAAACAGCGCATAGAAGATAAAGGAGGAGAAATAACAGATGGACAGCTGGCAGGATGTGCCAGCCTTGGAAGTTGTGAGGAAGGCGTTTTGCCTTCATCCAAAAGACCCCAGATGTGCCCACCAGAACAGGAGGGACAATATGTCAATGGTTTCTTAGAACTCTCACCCCCAGGGCCTCACCCCAGGCGCCGGGCGAAGGGTTTGGGTCGCTCTTTCTCCAGCAGCCGCCTCCTGGTGCAGCAGCGTCCCCAGCCCCAGGGTGCGCTGTTTTTGTGGCAGTTTTTGTGCCCCCCAGAACCACTGGGATCCCTCCAGCGCTGCTGCGTGTGGGGCCCTGTCTGGGACGCTGTGGGGGGACCCCCCGGCTGGAGGCACTCGGGGCCGGTCTCCCTGCGGAGATGGGCTGGGGGGGTTGGAGCCCCCAGGGCTCGGAGCAGCCGAGGGCCCTTGCCCCAGCCCCTCACCAGCAGCCCCCGCCAGAGCCCCCGCAGCTACAGCGGGTGGGTGGGCGTGCCGCACGATGATGTCAGAGCG
>NW_009259428.1:313876-321014 GCF_000687185.1 Egretta garzetta | reverse complement strand
CCCTGCCCAGCGGCTGCTGCCATCCCAATCCCGGGGGCCCGGGGCCCGCGCTCCGCAGGGCTGAGGCTGGGTCTGCCTCGGCCGGCTCATCCCGGGGCAGCGCGAGAGGCTTGGCTCAGCCTCCCCACAGCATCGGGAATATTTTCACGCCGGGTTCTTTTAAGTATGCTTTATAATCTTTTATAACTTTATAAAAGTCAATATTATCGGGGAGTTTGCAAGCGACATGGATAAATGTTTTTGTGGAAACTAACAGGTCGGGGAGGAACTGCACAGGTCGGGCAGAGCGCCTGCCCGTAGCCTTGGATGTGGAAGGGAGACATCGCCTCTCAGTAGCAGTGTCCCAATTCCAGGCTGATTTCCTAATTACTCCTTTTCACCTGTGCCTGCCCTGCCCTTCACACATAAAAAGGCGTGAGCCGGGACAAGCTCCTGGTCCAGATGCTCCTCTCCCTGCTTCCTGGGTGCTGAGGAAGGTGAAGGTGTGGGTCTGTTCCTGTACGGAGCAGAGGGAATGAAGATGCTGTGATTGCGGACGGCAGCGCTCATGTCCCACGAGACCCCGGCGTGTGGAGCGCCCGGCATCCTGCTGCGCTCACGGTAGGGATGACTTTGTTGGAGAGGGGGAAATGCAGTGATCTGTGGTGCGTGGAAACCTTCCCCGGCTGGGGGGAACTGGCCCCTCCGTCACTGGGGGGTTCCCCCACCCACCTTTTCTGCCGGCAGCCCTGCCCTGGGTCAGGAGATGTCCCGGCCTTGTTGGAGGTTGAGCACTGATGCTGGCATGCCCAGTTTAAAATACTGCCTTTCCCCTTTTTGCTGCAGTTAATAAGGGCTGGTCCATCCCACACCCACCCCACCCTCCCTCAGGCCTGATCCTCAGAGTGTGACAAAAACCTTGTGTAACACAGGAAAGCGCAAAGCCCCCAGGATAAACCAGCTCTGTTTTGCCCGGTGTGAAAATCCCTTTGCTGACGGCTGAACGGCCTCCAGGCTGTTAAAAACTTTTCAGGAGAAAGGACTTCTCCCCTGAACAGAGCTGGGTGGCACCTTCCCGCCATAGGGCTTGCAGCTGCTGGAATCGCTGCCTTAATTTTAGTTCTCAGGGTGGCCAGCCCAAACATGTTTCCTCTCGGCTACTTCTGAAGGGTTCACAGCCCAATGCTGTCGCCTGCAGAACTGCCCGCTGGCCTTGCAGGAGTCTTTTAAGCCGGATTTTAACAGGCTCTCACCTGGTAACAGGCTGAGGCTGCCATCTGGTGCGACAAGAGCTCCGGCGTTGTCATTCCCCGAGCCCCTCCAGAAGTGGAAACTCAGCCCTGTTGGCAACTGCTGTTGTTGCTGGTGGCAAACCATTCACCCTGACACCTTGTGGGCTCAACTGTGATAAACAGGGCTCGTTAGCGCTCGAAAGTGGTGCTTAAATGGATCTTAGCAGGTTTTTTAAAGGCTCTTGCTTATTAAATGTTAGTATTGGTGAGCTCCACAAGAACTTGAATTCAATTGGGCACGAGCTTCAGATTGACTTGCCCAGCTTAAAGCTGTCAAGAAGGTACTGGGGGAATGGAGTTCTTGGCAGGACGGAGTAAACCAGAGGTTCAGCCAAGACCTGAAGCCCAACTGAGCGATGCAAACCTCTCTTGTCAGAGAATTGGCTTGGAAATTTGGCCTCTTTGTAGGACTGGTTTGCCTTTTTTAAAGTCATTTAGCATTTTTCATGGCATCACTTGGCATCGAAATCAGTAATTACAGATCCAATACCAAAATGCTGCTGGCAAATCCCAGGGCGAACCACCCCACCCCGGGTTATTGCCCCCACCGTGGGCAGCTGTAGCGGAGGCCAAGGCTGCTGCCGTGCTGCGCCGCGCTCGCGGGTTTGGGAAGGCCCAGTAGGTGCCCAGCAGCACCGTCCCATCCCAGGTGGGACTGGGGTGGCTGAACCCCTCCTCGGATGTCAGCGCATGGCACGGGGCTCCCAGCTGCCAGCCTTTGCTGCCGGTACGTGCCCGACACAGGGCACTCCTTGCTGTCCATGTGCTGGCTGGATCCTAGAGAGGATCCTTCCTTGATCTCCAGGCACCTTCCCTGCCTCATCCAGACGCGCTAAGTGTGCACACACAGCCATTGGATCCCCCTCTTGGCCTCTCTTCCGCTGGGTTAACAAACCCTAAAGGTTTTCTAGACTTGGTTAACCCCCCTGTTTCTCTAGACTCCACCTCTGAGATGAAGACCTCCCCATTTTCTTACCAGATCAGCTTTTCCCTGGAAGTTCCAGTCTGGATCTACTGTTCTTGAAAATAGGCAACCAGAATGGCATAAAAATTGCTGTCGGCCTTTAGGAAGAGTCCCTGACAGAGCCAGGTCAGGCAGCGCCGCTGAACACCGGGCACTATGGTGCAAGCTGCCTCCCCCCCCGAAGCCTCGGGGCAATGCAGTGGCTCTGTGTGCCTGCCCCTGCCCAGCACACGTCCCCACTTGCCCCCGCGTTGCTCCATCTCGGGGTCATGGGGAGGTCGGGGCTTTAGGGAAACACCTGCTATGGATGCAAGCCCATAGTTGTCAAGTGAGAAACACAGCGATTATATCACAGGATGCGGTTTAGACTGATAGAATCGCGGAATCCCAGGTTGGAAGGGACCTCAAGGACCATCTGGGCCAACCTTTCCAGGCAAGAGCTCAGCCTAGATGAGATGGCCCAGCACCCTGTCCAGCTGAGCCTTGAAGTGCCCAGTGTGGCGGAGTCAACCCCTCCCCTGGGGAGATTATTCCAGTGGGTGACTGTTCTCGTAGTGAAACTTTTTCCTCCCATGTCCAACTGGGATCTTCTCAGGATTAACTTGTGTCCATTCCCCCTTGTCCTCTCCATGGGACTCCTTGTGACAAGGGAGTCCCCATCTTCCCTGTAGCCACCCCTTAGGTACTGGTACGTGGTGATGAGATCCCCTTGGAGCCTCCTTTGCTCAGGGCTGAACAAACCCAGCTCTCCCAGCCCATCCCCATATGGGATGGGCTTCCCAGTCCCTGGCTCACCTTGGTGGCCCTGCGCTGGACCCCTCCAGCTTGTCCCCAGCTTTTTGTAGAGTTTGAGAGTGGATGGTCTCAAAACTTACTTAAGATAGATGGACCAGAAGGCCAGAACTCTTTACAACGTGCGCCTGTACTAAAATAATAGGGATGAGGGGGTTTTGTTTGGTTGGTTTTGGTGCCCACCACAGCCCTCAAAGCCCCTCATGGGTGCAGAATGCTCCTCGGTACAGGAGAGGAGAGCAGCTCCCTCCCATTCCCCTGGCACGGGCTCCCTTAGCTCCCCTTTCTCAAAAAGCCGAGCCCCAAAGGTTACGTGTTCCCGACCGAGGGGCTGGAGCTTCCACCCAGATGCTCCGCTCCCGCGTGTGCTGGGAGGCCTTTGGGCCGCTGGGAATGTGCTCCTTCACTCCTTCCTTACCCCCAGTTCCTCTGCAATCTCTGATGGCTTTTAAAAAAATCAAGTTAAATATTTAATTCAACTGAACTTTTTTTCCCAGACAGCAAAGGTCATGCCCGGGATGTCAATGGCCCTTCAACTGGCACAAGACAAAACTTAAAAATGAAAAAACCAAACTCCCCTGCCGAATCAAACCAGAGGAAGACGTGTTAATGTTCAAGATTTTATTGCTACGTGCTCCCCAATACAACAAACAGTATCAGTAGTGTACACGTTCTAGGGAGGGAAATGAGCTGGGTAGAGAGGAAACCAAAAAGGTCCAAGGATTATCTACACCCAAGGGTGAACATGTGGAATGTCAAGGCGGAGAAGAAGAGAAGGGGACTTTGGGGAAGGGTACAGGAAGAAACACGCCCCCCGGCTCAGGCTGAGGCTCGGGGACCGTCCGTGCCACCCGCTCCGTACCCATTCCTTGGCCCTTCTGAAGCCTCGCAGAAAGGCAGCAGCAACGCTTGGGAAGGTGCCGGCCCCTACGTGGGTTGCGTCTGGTGGAGCATCAGCCTCTTCCTCCCCGGGGCAGGAGTCCCCCACCCCCCTCTCATTTACCTGTACAGGCTCCCAACAGCACCCTGCATCCTTATTTCGTCCTAGCGATTGCGTGCAATCGCCACGGCTGTTTCTCCAGTTTTATCTCTGGGGTCCTCGTGGCCTTTCCAGTGCTGAGAGGTTCGTATTCGCTCGTCTTCTCACGGGGTTGATCACGAGGGCTTTTTACAGGGAAGCAAAAATTGCACATGAAACTTGAAAAACCTACTCGGAAACCGAAGATGCCTGCAATAAAGAACTGTCCTAAGACTTTTATTTTTTTTCTTTAAGGAATAAGATCAACAATTTCTCTACAGTAGTTTAGTTAGCTTAAATTTCAGTTCCATCCATATGAGAGAGCATGTCCAGGTGTGTATCTACATCTCTTTATTTTATCTTGGCAACAGGAATAGTCAACTGCCCTTACTGTAAATATTTAGTACATAAAATACTATCAAGAGATCAACTTTTAATAAATATCTTTTGTTCTCGATCCTATATACAAGTACTTTACAGCAACACACAGGAGAGCGCGCGACGGGGTGGACTGTGAGCAGGATGGTGGTTGACATAAATTACGAGGACATTATTGCAGTCAGATGCATCGTGGCTGTGGAGACTTGGAGGTGAACCGTACTGAAAAATAAATACCCCTCTCACCTTTAAATCCATGCTTCCAGTAGGGAAAAAAAATTCTATCTACTTTATGTCTTGCCGCAGCCATTGCTTGTTGGCGCCTGTTGTACCTTGGCGATGCTTCCTCAGCTTCAGAGATCACCACCAGATCAGCTGGAGAAGACAACTCCGTGTGGACTCGTGAACGTTACCGTCCTTACAGGGCTTCCCACGTGGGTCCTGCCCCTTGGGCAGGAGGAGACTGGTGGGACAGCACTGCTGCTCCTAGACAGAAGCAATGCCGGCTCGGTGTAGGCCCTTCGTTTCATGGGCCTGGTAAACCATTTCCCCTCCCCGTGATTATGGTTTCTACACCTTGCGATGGGCAGGTGGCTACAAGTGGACTCGTACCTCCAGGTTTACACTTCTTTCCCCCCCCTCAACCCCCCATTTCAAAAGAAAGCATCACATTATTGATACTCAAAAAAAAACCCCCAACCGTTTTCCTAGAGTCAGTTGATGGAACTCATCTGGCAATGGAACTCCTCCTCTTATGATAATGCTGCTTTAAAAATCAGCTCTTGGAAGGTAAATAAGGCAGTACGCAATGGCAGGCACCTAGCAATTGTCCGGAATGCGACAGCGGTGAACACTTGTCTGACGGCGCAAAACTCTTAAAAATAATAGGGATTTTCTGCACTATACAGTATTTACACAAGGGCGGCAAAGCTGCTCGTGGGATACCCCTGTATAGAGATAAATTAGCAACACAAGTCTGATGGATTCTGCGTGGGGTAAACGTTTGGTACCGCTGGTAGTGGGGCATTTTCTGCATGCGAGCATTTAAAACCAAAAATCCCGAGGTGAGCGCTGAGGTCAGGGCCGCTTTTCTGTGCTAGAGCTTGGCTGATGCCCTCAGCCACTTCTGCTCACGGGCAGGAATATTCTTTGGTGCTTTCCCCCAGCGCGTTCCAGCTAGCCAGAGAACGCACGACGGGAGGAGGACGGGAGCAACGAGAGAGTGAACCAGCACTTCTTGTTCTTTGTATTTACAAGGAAAACGAGTCGACGACCCGCAGCGTCCTGCTTGCGGAAAGCAGCGCTCACCATAGTGTCCCGAAGGAAGGAGATTACACCCAACGCGCCAAACCAAGCCTCTTTCAACACCCATCCTCTGCAAGGCGTTGACGTTCATCTTTCCACAGTGGAGGACCTCTGAGGTCTCTTCTCAACGTGCTTCTCGCTCTTCCTGGAGGTTCTGGGTGGAGAAGGAGCACCCGCTGCCGTGTTATTTGCTGGTGCCATGGGGATGGCTGCTGCCACGGCAAGGCCATTCCGAGGGCCCAGACTGCTGCTGTTGGCCGGTGACTGGTGCAGCAGAGCCAACAGCCTACCAGAAGTCTTCCTCGCCTGAGGAGCTCTCCGCTGCGGGAATTCAGCACCTCTGGGCTTGGCATTGGACGGGGAGACGTGCGCATCCACGGCCTCTTCTGCAGAAGGAAGCCTGCCCAGGGGACTCCTCCCCGGCAGGAGCTGCGCGTGGCGGGGCGCCGTGGGCGTTGGCATCGTCGGAGCCCTGGGCAGGTCCAGGTCGCCCTGGTCGAACATCATGTCCTCTGCCGTTGCAGCAGCTTCTGTAAGGAAGGGCGGCGGGAGGGTGCTGCTGCGCTTGCTGCAGGATTCGCAGCACAGCTTGTTGTAGCCAGGGATGGAACAGTAACGTGCGAGCACCTCCATTTGACAGAAGATAGATTTGTCTCCCAGACAGGGCTCGTCTGCAAAACAAATGCAATGTTGATTGTAAAACCTGGTGGAGAGCACTGGAATGCCTGGGCTGCCTTTAGGTGGGCACTGATAAAGTTCTCCCTGTCCTTCATAAACAACACGCTACTCCGGGTGGGCAACCTGAGATGCTTCATCCCCCGACAGAACTCACCACCACCCTCACGAGGAACCCCGGTTGGGAACCAAAGAAATCCGCGCGCACCAGAAGCAAAGGGTTGCGGGAAGGCATGTCGCGTTTGCAGGGGTCACAGACACCACCTTCCAGTGCTAACCCACCACAGCGCCCACGCAGCCGGCCAGTGGTGGTGCTACCCACCCCAAATCCCCTTCGCTTCCAGCCTGAGGACACGATCTATCAACAGTGTTAAAAACAATGAAATCACAGAATCGCAAGGGTTAATCTGCCCTTCAAGAAATTAAACCCCAAGCAGTATCTCTCAAAGACGCTTTTACATGCCGCCTTCAAATAAAACGTTACAGATGGATCAAGTTTTAGTTAAAAAGTCTTGAGTTTTTCAATGACCCAAGCGTAACTGGAGAACTGATGGAAAGCTTTCAACAGACAGGTCAGATGCCTTCAAGTTAAGCGCGTGGCATTAATTTCAGTCAGGGGGGAGATTGTGAAGAGCTCCAAGATCTCTTGGGGGTCCCCCCAGTGTCAACGCTCCTTTGAGCGCATGCTGGAGGTTTGTTCCACAAAGAGCGATGCAGTGCTCACAGTGGACAACG
>NW_009259428.1:300044-313860 GCF_000687185.1 Egretta garzetta | reverse complement strand
GCAGGAATGGGAGAAGTCAGGAGGAAAATAAGGCTTTGATATTGAGCTGAGAGCGCACCAGGAGCTGGGCTCCTTCAGACTGTCACGCGAGCTCCAAGGCCAAGTCCTACGTTTTACTGCCACCAGGGCTGGGCCAAACGCTGGGGGTCTCTAGCACCCCCGAATGGGTGGCACTGCTGAGAAGTTCTGGTCTCCACCTTGCAGTCTGCGGTGCTGACTATGTTGAGGTACAAGCGCCCTGGGTAGCTTGGAATTCTGTATGGGAAGGGGGGTTTAAATTAAAACTTCACTCTCGTTTCACAGAAGTAGTCAAATTCCCAGGTAGTAGCCGAGCAGAGCCGTGTCAAGAGGACAGGAGGTTGGCTCCGGGCATTTCAAAGGAGCCGTGCTATTTGCACATTTTAAAATGAGGAGACTTAATGCTTCCTCGTTATTCTCCTCCCTGTGTCCAACTCCTCCTACCGCTCACTTCCACTGTGACTTATCTGCCGAGTTGGGAATATCAGGTGCCGTGGCAGCACGAACACCCGGCGGAGTAAGGAGGGAGGGCACCCCAGCAGGTGAACCCTGAGGAACTCTGAGGAGGTCGCTTGCCGACAGCGTCCCCTGGAACTCTGAGGACGTCGCTTGCCGACAGCGTCCCGCTGAGAAATCTCGCCGGCAGTCGGTATTTGGGGACCAAAATTTAAAAGAACGTGTGCTTTCTTCTTTGCTCTGTACCTTGCGTGGCACAGCAGGGACAGCTCGTGTAAAGACTTCTCAAGGGCCTGTTCTATGCAGGTTCTTCCCTGGAGCTCGCCTGTTTGTCTACGTACCCCCAGATCCGTCCTTCTACCCTGGCACAGCCACAGAAAGACGACTGCTGCTCAGAATACTGCTATGGACCCGCAGGATAAAATCCTGCCTCCTGTTTCCTTCTAATCACAGACATATGAAGTTGAAGCGAGGTGTCTAAGGGAGGTGTCCTCCTTTTTCCATGCTACGAGACTCGCCTCCGCTGAGGCACATGGTGGAAGAGCTTGTGGCTCTTCTCCCATATGCGGACACATTTTTGTTCATGAAGTGGAAGAGAAATGCTAACCTGCTGCATGGCACAACAGAAACCACGCCACCCGCAGCAAAAGTTCGTGACAACCCCATGAAGATTAACCTCTTGGCAATCCTGCATGGAGGTAGCAAATCGTTTGTCCAAACTGCCTGACACAGAGTAATGTTCTGCTAAGTCTAAAGCCCTGAAAATCAAAATAGTAGTCAAGGCTATATGGATTTAGAAGTAAAGGAATGCCAGGCATGGCCATGCACGGAGACTTTAGCCACATAAATATTACCGTGTACCATCGGTATTTGAGCTGTATTCCCCCGAAACACAGAACGCGGTAGAAACCCCGTCAGAGAAGCCTGGCGGAAGAGAGAGGTGAGTTGGTCTGGAGCTGCCAGCTACCTACTTGCCTGGGAAAAGTGACGGCCCAGACCCCTGCGCGGGGTGGGGAGCTCCTGCAGAGGAGGCGGGTGATGCGCAGAGCCCACGGGGCCGCCGTGGGGTTGCCAGAGGCCCGGGGGACTCGGCTGGATGTACCCGTCCATGCCCCCGTGGCTCACAGCCGTTTCCTAAAGCTCGGGTCGTGCTGCAGGTTTGCTGCATCAAGGCCAGACACACCGGTGGCCGTTAGCTCACGTTTGTCGCTGTTGCGGTGCGTCGCCGTGTCCGCTCTCTTTAGGACACGTACCCAGGGTTTCGGAACCCGGGTAGGCACCCTCCTGCACGTGACCCGGGAAACCCTTCGTTCACTGGGGTGTGCGAGACGGGGCACGCACTGAACATCCAAACCCCTAAAATACAGCGCGTACCAGCCAATGCCAATCAACTGCCGTTTGCCAAGGGCCCGTACGAGGCCATCTACTGCTCCTAGCCCACCTAAGCGGATCCTAGCTCTGAGGGGCCAGTGGCGCCTGCTCTGAGCATTCCTACGGTGAGAAAGACGTAGCACGCTCATGGGGAGGAAAAAGATTGTGTGCTGCTTCCTTTTGGAAGGCAGGAATTTAACTCTGGCTACTCAAGAACATCCCAACTGATGCCTGAAGCACAGATGCTTCAAGGCAATGCTTCAAGCACAAGATCAAAACTGTTTGAATAGCTTTGCAAAGATGCAGCCCTTACTTCTTTCAGCTTGGGAAATACTTCTATCACCAGTGGAAACCAGGCTTTTAAACCCTGTACTTGTTAATGGAGTCACAGACAGCCATCTGCTCCCACCTAGCGGATACAATGCTTTATGACCCTTCGTTGCTCCCAGAATTTTCTGCTCCGGGTTCTTTCACCGGCAGAAGACAAACCAGAGCAAAGCAGGCACCTCGGCCAGCCGCGGGGCCGCAGTCACACTCACTCGGTGGGAAGACACACGGCACCTCCTGTGAACTCTTACTCTGATTTTCCTACCAGCTCACAGTCTGGGTGTTGGGACTACCACGAGGGATTTAAGGAACGAATAAACCCCAAATCTTACGAACTCATGGACCCAAAGGAAGAAATGCTTTGTTGTCATAAAAACCTTAAAAATCTGTTCAAAAATGTCGATGAGAACAATGCAATGAGATTCCCAGGAACCCTATTATAAATGGTTCCATTTTTGGTTTTTTTTCAGTGCTTCAACTGGCAGGCTTAAAAATTTAAGCTGGGACTTAGAGCTCGAGCAGGGTTTACTTAGGCTTAACCTTCACCTCTCGCACAAGCTTTTGCAAATGCAACTTAGGCTACCACCCTTCACCCGCCTGTTCCAGCACCCTCACAAGCGAGACACACCCGTCACCTGGAGGGGCAAGTAACGGGCTGGGGTACCCGACGGGGCGCCTGCCGCTGGAAAAAGCGGGACCATCTCCAAGGAAGGGTCTATTTCCTAGCCTGCCAGAGAGGAACGGTGCTGTGTGGTTGTCACCGGGCGGTGCAGTGTCGTGAGGGTACGGCAGAGGTGTGCACGCTGCCTGCTCACTGGCATGGGCTCTGCCTTCTCTTAGAAACCCGCATGCGCTAATGCAGAACGCTCACAGAAAGCTCAGCTTGTTTTTACACCGAAACGCGGTCGTTTATTTGTCGCTGGAGTTTGCTCGAGAATGAAATTGGTTCTCTTACCGTTACAGGGGGCGAGCTTACAGACCCTCGCCGATTCTGGCTTTTCTCCATCGCACTGGTCGCCAGCACGGCACAGGATCTGCCGGGTCTCGGTTCCCTCCCCGCAGGTCACAGAGCACTACAAAACAGACACAGGACAATTCAGGACGTTCGGCTTTCACAGCAATGCGCAGAAACTCGAGCGTCTAAAATAGCCCAAGGGTGGCTTTCGGGTCAGGCTACACATTCCAGCAATTGCTTTGGAAAGTAGGCTTTGGCGAAGGCTGATGTTATGGAAAAGTAGCCGAGGAGAAGGATGGTATTTTCCTTGATTCCTGCTTTCCATAACATTAAATTTACTATTTGAGCATATTATGAATTTTGCTGCTCATTCTTCCTGTAGGCGATACCTGACCTCAGCAACGTAGTGTAAAGAGAACACAAAGGACAGCGGAAACTCAGTGTTGGCTGGGCGAGCTGCAGGGTTCGGCTGTTGGCTCCTAAGCCGTTATAAAAACACCAACGCTCGCAGGAACGCTGCGATTCCAAAATAGTCCAGGTTGGTACGGAACGTCACGCTATCCTCAGGAGCGGGGAAGCGAGAGCTGAACTCCGGAGACAAACAAGCAAGGCTGCAATATCTGTTTTGCAGCATTGCGTATCTGATACTATGAATGTTTTCCTTGCTGGCTTCTGGACAAGCCTGGGGAGCTACAGCAGCCCCTGAAGCCGACGGCATCATCTGCTGGGGATTTTCAGGTTTTGGGAAACCACCCAGTGCAGCCCAGAGCTTTGGGCCCAGGCACCGATGTGCCCTCGGTGGCCGGAGGCGCTAGCCAAGGCACGTGGCTCACGACCGCTGCTTGCCTACCTCGGACCAAGGTCCAGCTTTCCACTGCGCAGGGCAGGGCACGCGGTTGCACGGCCTGCGGCTCTCGGGGCGGTCTCCGCTGCAGTACTTGGAATGGACGGAGCGGTTCGCGCCATCATGAAGGGGCTGGATGCAACGCACAGTGCGGATCTGGTAGCCGGAATTCCCACAGGTTTTTGTGCAGTATTCCCACTCATCTGCGGCCCAGCTGGGAAGTAAGAAGGAATAAGATACCATCACAACTCTTACCTCCGATCCATACTGCTGCCAGGTCAGCATGCAGTGTTTTTGTGATGAAACCGTCAGTCACCATTCTTATACAGGTAGGAAAAACCATCCCTAACACAGGAGCTCCAATCTAGAAAGCTGGCAGCATCCTACCAAATTTGGCTTGGGTCAACTCCCACGCTTACCACAAGGCACAACCACTTCTATCTTTATCTGTCTTAGGCAAAATTCCTTCCCCTTGGGGCTGTCAGGCGCTGGAAGGGGCTGCCCAGGGAAGGGGTCGAGTCCCCACCCCTGGGGGGATTTAACAGCCGGGCAGGGGCGGTGCTGAGGGCCAGGGTTTGGGGGTGGGATGGCAGGGGTAGGGGAACGGTTGGGCTGGGGGAGCTTCAAGGGCTTTGCCAACCCGAACGATCCCGTGATTCTGTGCGAGCCATACTCACAGCGGCTGGGTGCACTCTTGAAGGTTGCACATTCTACGAATGGGCTTGGGCTTTTTGCTGGCTTCACAGAAGCTGCGATGAACCATTTTGTTATCGCTTTTCCTGCGGCACCCGTATTTGGTGTACTGGAACCCTGGAAAATATGTCAGGAAAAATCAGGAAAAACAGGTCCTTGTTAGAGTTTCTGGTTTTAAATCTACATTTTATGGCCTATTACATGGTTTTACGTGACGAATGTTGACAAAGCGTTTGAACGCGCTCAGAGTTGGTTCAGCTGGCAGGCGCGAGATTGCCGCACGGCGCTCTGGGGATGCTGTTTCTACGAGGACACGGCGACAGGTTCTCAAGGCCAGAAGGGGCCGTTATAACCCTGCAGCCCCCCCTCTGCATCACCCACACATCGGGGCACGGAGAGGGCAGCGGCTGCCTCCTCCTCCTCCGCAAGCAGCAGCTCAGCGCCCAACCTGGGAACGGACCCAAGTCTCACGCTGGTGTTCTTGCTCCCGGAATGCATCAGCGGCTCCGCAGCTGTACGTACCAGTCAAAGCTTTTCCGACGTTTGCGTTTCCTGTTCTTTGCCTAAGGCTAACGCGCATGCCCTAAGTGCGCGTCCGAGCCTGTACTTCCAAAGGGGCTTTGGGTACTGAATTTAAACACCTAAAAAGGACTTTTCCTTTCTAGGCTGGAAGCACGACACTTGTGAATAACCAGGCCCCTAAGATATTTTGAGCTTGGGCACCCAAAATAACAAACTGCTTTTAAAAAAAGGCAGGCCAGGGTTTAGGAAAAACTTCTTCACCGAAAGGGCTGTCAGGCTCTGGAAGGGGCTGCCCAGGCAGGTGGTCGAGTCCCCATCCCTGGAGGTATTTAAAAGAAGGAGAGATGAGGTGCTTAGGGACAGGGTTTGGTGGTGGGATGGCAGGGTTAGGTTAAAGGTTGGACTCGATGATCTTAAAGGTCTTTTCCAACCAAAGTGATTCTATGATTCTACAGCATTTGCTTCCCCCTCTCCACCTTTGGCCATTCATTGGCTGGCACTGGCCGGCGCTGCGTCAGCTGCTTACCTCCACCGCAGGGTTTGGAGCACTGCGACCAGCTCTTCAGCGCCCACTCGAAGGTATCTATTTCCTCCTGGAGGACGTTGTTGCTGTTGATAGTTGGTACTGAATCCTCATGAATGATGTATTTGTAAGTCAGGCTGGATCTCGTGTCATTCTCCCGAGGAATGATCTATTAATAATAAGCAAACGCAAAACGTGGTACAAAGCCAGCACTATTATTTATTCCTTTGCAAAGTAAAGAAACCAAGGCCGGGCTCGTAGGGGAAACATGGAATCTGTGAGTTAACTCAGTGGGAAAAAACCCTGGGTTTCGTATTTGCCATTAAAACTAAAACCAGTAAGATCAACACCGGGCCATTTAAAATGAGATATGTTACTAGGCTAGCGTTCCAAGCCGGCCAAGTAGGATGCCATCATCCCGGAGGAAAGGATGGTGGGGCCACATCATTTCCTTGGCTGAGGAGTAGGGCTGCTCTCAGGCATGATTTGGCACGCAATGCCTTTTTGGGCCACCAAAAGCATCCCGCTGATGTCCGACAGTGCAATATTGGGCTTCTGATCGACACGTTACCGCTGCATCAGCGCAGCGTCGTGAGAGGGAACAGCTCGTGAGAAAAGGGCGCCAGGCTCCCGGCCGTCTCAGCGGCACGTGCCTTTCTGAGGGGCGTTGCGCAGCAGCGCGGGATCTCGGCACAAGCTCCACACCGGCCACGCGCTTCTTAGAAAAGCCAAACCCACCACGTCCCCGTGGCTTAGCACGCAACCTACCAGCACAACCACTGCATCGTGCAAGGGCCCGTCGGTGTGGAGCGTTTCTATGTCGTCTTCTATGTTGTACTCCCACTCCACGCCCAGGTCGATGAAGGATCGGGATCTGGCCTCCTCCCCTTTCCCGTTCAGAATATAGTGTCCCGTAGCCTGGTTCTTAATTGCTGAAAGGATTGAAAACAGCGCCGGTCGTGCCTCCTGCCGTACCGTCAGCGATCACGGTGGCTTAGGTGACACTTGGCAGAAGATGTTATAGAAGGCCTTTTGCAAAAGCACCCAACACAACAAATTGATTACAGTGAGGGTGGTGAAACCCTGGCAGGGGTTGCCCCGAGCGGGGGTGGAGGCCCCAGCCCTGGGAACATTCCAGGCCAGGTTGGACGGGGCTGTGAGCAACCTGGTCTGGTTAGAGGTGTCCCTGCTCCTGCGGGGGGCGTGGGCTGGGTGGGCTCTAGGGGTCCCTTCCCACCCAAACCATTCTGTGATTCTATGAACACACCAGCAAGTCCTACAGATGCAGTGGCTCTGACAAAGGCCGTCTCATGCAGCCTCCAACATCCAGTTTGATGTCAGATGCATCCGTGTATTTGCTACAATTTTGTACCTCCTTATCCATGTGACTGAGGGACACAGACACAGAACTAGGGACAGCCCGAAGCACCTCCTCCTACGTGGTGTGCACGGCTCCCACGCTAGCTTCGCTCCCAAGAAGCACGAGTAGGAGCAAGGGACTTGGGTCAAGTCTTCAGAAGCACTCGTCTTCCTCATTTGCTTAAGACCCGAATCAGTATTACTGGGAATGCCTCATTCAGAATATTCCTCAGCTGATGGAAATGACCGCTTAATAATCACAATTTAGTTTCTTTTGCTTACGTATGCTAAAATCAGTAAGCAAAGAGCTGAGGCATTTGAACCCCTGGGAAACGATTTGAGTTTGGCTTCCTGCACCACACCTCGAAAGCCACGCAGTGTGGGGATGATGATGATGATTATTATTATTATTAAATATTATTAAATATT
This sequence comes from Egretta garzetta, assembly GCF_000687185.1. Lineage (NCBI taxonomy): Eukaryota > Metazoa > Chordata > Aves > Pelecaniformes > Ardeidae > Egretta > Egretta garzetta. Next base: position 306,363 of record NW_009259428.1, on the reverse strand, counting down.
ATTATTATTACTATGATGCTCCAATTAGAAGCCAATGAGAAATCTGGAAGATGGACTCTCATTTTTTCTTCTGTACAACATTTTCCAATGCACCGTAAATCATGATAAAAACCTTTGTGGCAACCGTACACATCCCTCTGACTGCAGGGATGCCGGCGCAGGAGCTCTGCGGTACCTGGTGACAGCTTCGTGAAGCCACTTGCTGCCAAAGCAAAGCTCTGCTCCTCTGGAAGTTGCTGTCGGGCCACGTGTGGTCCAAAAGGAAGCTCTTGGACCTCAAAAGTCAAGTTTCCCCCTTTGACATTATCACAACTGAAAACTGCTTCTATTTTTCTCTCCTTTTCTGTTCCCGCTTCTTTTTAGTAACTCATCTACCTCTGCTTGATGGGTTCACAACTCGGACACTGCCCCAGCCCAGGAGGAGCTGATTAAAGGGCCGTTAAAAGCCCTGGAAGATCCCACCCCTCTCCTGTGAGCTAAAAACCCCTCACGGGTTAGAACACGGTAAGCAGCGAGACACAAACCGCCTGACGACAGCGCGACCCATCCTGGGTGAGAAAACCCCGAAATGGAACGGACTGCAGATACACGGCACGTTCCCCAGCCTTTCCTTAAGAAAGCTGCTCCTCACAACCTGCAGCGAGGGCACCGCATCTGACTCACGTGACAGAACGTGTAGTTTTTACCCTGGCGGCGCCCGTTTAAATGTGCGTGATGACAATCTTTGGTTAGTAGACATGCAAATTAGGATCAGGTGAATATTCCGAAGCATTCAAATGAGCCGTAAATACTTGTGTGCTGAGCTTACGCTGCAGGACTCCGTCCTTTACATGCAATTTTAACGCACGTATTTACCCGACAACACTTCAATTTGGTTATCTCGTTTCTCAGGTTCGTCTGCATGACTGCCCCGTGTGCCTCATCATGCCTCAAAGCCAAACCGGAGGAGAGAAACACTTACCAAGAAAGTGAGGAGAAGCCTCGTCTTCTTGGATAAACACATGTCGAGCACCAGGAGGGATGTCAAACATCTTAAGGTACCCTTTGGCATGTGTAGCAGTCAATGGAGAAAGCAGAGGTGGGAAGAAAAAGTAATAGCCATGGTTAGGAGCGTGCTACATGATCCAGCTTCCACTTGCAGGAGAGCGCATCCATCGTCAACTCGGGAGCAGCGTCAGAAAGAAACCGAGCCAATAGCTTTGTGACGGGCTTGGCAGGACCTCCGCCTGGTCATCCTCTTCCAGAGAGAGGCGAGAAACCGGTCACAAACCTATTTGTCACTGGCCTAGCCACACTGCTACGGGCCCTATCAATTAACAGCTCAGGCAGAAAGATGTTTCCTATGTTCCTCAGAAAACAAGGGGGGAAAACACAAGTCCTCCTGACGGTTTTTTTTTTCTGGATCACCCGTCAGCCAGGCTGCTGGATTTGAGTTTACATACTGTCGTGTTGGATGTTATTGCCTTCAGGGTGCCTGCTTGCTTCTGAGATGCCAAAGGCTGGGGAAAGGTGGGCGCAGCACGGAGCGCGTTACAGCCGCAGAGGCTCGTCAGTCGGGAGGTGACCCCAAACCACTCCCAGCTCGGAATGGAAAAGGCATCGCTCAATTGCTGCTGCTGAAGCCGTGGGGCTGAACGTAACTCTCTGCAGCTACAAGTAAAAGGCTGTTCCCAAAGAAAATGAGTTTAAATTTCAATTACTTATCAGTCCACACCCCAGGTAACTGGTGTAACGTGAAGGAAGGACCGTCACTAGGAAGACTGAAAGCCCCCCTAGCTACTGCTATATCGAGCTTTAACCAAGAGCATCAGCACTCTGAGTGCGCGGTATTTTCAAATCTCCCTTATTTTCTCTTTAACAGCTGCAGATTTAATTACGACAAATCTCTGCAGATCCCTGCTTTAAGAGCCGACTAAAATTCCCTCTGGTTTGTCCTCTGCTACGCAATCTTCCCGAGTCACCCAGCCCTGCTACAGAAGCAGCGTAGGCGTGACGAGGGGTTATTAATTTGTGCACGGCACACGCGAGACGCAGCATTTCAGTAATTCTGTTTTGTCCTGGGGATTCGGGGACTCGTGAATGCATCGGTAGCTTGTCACGCACCTGACGCACTCCTTGGAGAATCCACGTGAAGGGAAGAAGAGCTACGAATGTGTAAAATCATGGCTGACGAGTGACCGCGCAACAGCGTTGGCCAATCTTTTCATCGATTGCCTTCTGAGCATATGAAACATAGAGCTTTTGCCTGGTCGGGCATTACCCACCGAGATCTGAACGGAGCCAAGAACTGCAGCAAGGACTCCCAAGTTGCCACGGATGCTCTCTGCCTGCAAGCACTCCAAACTTACCCAGCGTGTTTTTAGAGTCCTTTGTCTCAGAAAGAGAAATATTGCGAGCTCCTTTGGGCAGCGTAAATGCTCCTCTCGTCTTCCCTTCAACAGAAGGTCTGTAATTAGTGCTACGGGAGCCACGGCTTAGTATTTCATTGACCACATTTGTCAGCCAGATGGTCTTTACAGGTGTAAAGCATAGATTCCGTTATGCGTTCAAACGCATTTAAAGCGGAATTCGACACATCTAGCAAATGTAAACAGTCAATGAAAGCCAGAGCAGTGAAAATTCAGGTGGGTGATTTTAAGTTGGATACTTGCAGATTTCATTTTCCAGAAACTTGAGTTCTTTTTGGCACCTCTTGCTTAAATGTTTTCCTGTTGGAAGAGGTCAATTAGTCTTCTTAATGGCTAGATTGCCAAAGTTACGGTAAATCAATAAAATTCCACAAACACTTCTACCAGTTTCACAAACATCTGCAAATCAGTGGCTGTGAACAGCAGCCTTCCCTGAACCATCTCCCAGCCACGGAAAACACTGTGCAAGCGCTCAGTCGCTGGCCGTCGCCCCATCGGGCAGCGCACTGGTTCTCAGTGGCCCGCAAGCAGAAATGCAGAGCCCAAACATGGTGGCCAGTAGCGTATTTTGGCCCCGTCTGGCTTCTCACTTGCCCTGCCAAGCCACCGGCTTCGGCGGTAGGCGGGCTGCGAGCTTGGAGCTACTGACTCTTGGTGTCAGCAACAGGAACCGGACGCAGTACAGAAAGCTCTTACTGGCCTGGATCCAGCGTTGCGACATGAATATCCTCCCTGCCTCCGAATTCCAATTGTTTTCTTAGCGAGAAAATCAGAAACGCTCTTTGAAGGCCGACCACTTCTTTCTGCTGATTACGTGGGGGTTTTTGTTGTTGTTGCTTTTTGTTTTGTGGTTTTTGTTTGTTTTTTAAGAGGAGTGCAGTAGCTGCCAGCTCCAGAAAAAACACAAGCTTATCTATGAGGCTCAAGTTAGACCCTGAAGTCCATCGCTCCCAAAGTCTGAACGATTCTTGCATTACTCCATGGCCCACCCATCAGCCTCCAGGGAACCATCCCTTTCAGAAAGGCTGTAATGGGATAATTACAATCAGGAAGCCTTTCCAATTGGTTTGTAATAATTAGTAAGTATTTGCAGCAGAATATTTTATGTATTTTATTTCCGGCGGCACATGAACTTATCTTTGTCCAAGTTTCGTTTGGCTGCTCACTGTCCAAATGCCATTATTAATGCTGCTTTTAACGGCAGCAATTACCGTCCCCTAAACTGTGAGTGCAGATATTCACATCGTCCGTCCCTCAGCCCCTCTCCGCTCTGTATTAAAGCTCTTGGTTCTACCAGACACATATTCCTGCAGCAGCCGCCCCCAGCCGTCCCAGGGATACGCTTCCCTGAGCAGCTTCCCCAGACTGAATAAAAAAAAAAAAAAAAGCAATATGGGGAAGCCTTAAAATACAGAATAGTCAAAGCAAGTGTACAAAACGCTACTGCTCTGGCTTAGCAAAGAACGGACAGAGCAGAAAGCTCTGAAGAAGTCCAAGGAGATTCTTGACATGAAACGTGTTGCAAAACACCCCAGCGTGCGGGCAGAGCCTTTTGGCCAGGTCCCGCTCCGTTGTGAGCGGGCAGAACGTGGCCGCCGGCTCCACCAGGTCGCAGTCACGCAACCTAAAGGATGTGAGAAACAAGGATTCCTGCCAAAACATTTTTCCATTTGGTTCAGAGTTCAGCTGATCTGATTTTTAATTTGCTTATTTGACTCAAGGGCTGTAAGTTGGGAGAAAACATCATCAAAAACCACCTTGATGGGAAGGTCCACATGCTCATTTCATACGCACGGGAATTCAGACTTCCATTTAAAACTCTCGAATTTAGGTTTGAGAGGAAAAACTTGTGAAAATCTTTAACGGGAGAGAAAATGCTGCCTTTGGTTGTCCCACAGTGAGAGGCACGCGGCGTTTAACGCGAGGCAACGCAGCTCAGCTTCTGCATTTCATGGCGAGAACGGTTGGGTTTTGTTCAGCCAACCTCCCTGTATCCCCCCGAGCACAACCGTCGCCTGCCTGGGCTTCAACATTGACAAGAGAGAACAAAACGTGCTCTGCATGGTGAGTGCTCTCCATAGACTGGACTGATCAAGCTTCCTTCCAAGAGGCCCGTCGAAGGCCAGAAATAGCACCCTCCTTTTAAGGCCTCATTTCTTTAACAGGGACTAAACTATTTTTGCACATCGGCTTGCAACCTGTGTTTTGCTACCTTAAAGCAGGCTGGAAAGTAGGACAGAAACATCAGAAACAACAGAAACCATAGCCAGAGGCACGGAAATGCTATCCTACCAAGCTTTTTGGGAGTGCGGGTAAAGGTTCCCTTCACGGTTCGGCAATGAGAGTTATCCCCGCCGCAGACGCCACACTTATCTTCAACCTTATTGGAGCCAATCTCCTTGTCACAGCCCACTTTCTGCAGGAGGAAGAGGGGGGGGAAAAAAAAAAAAGAGAAGGCTTTGTCATCAGTTGTCAGCTTTAGTTATGGTGGGAAGCCATCCCACAGTTAACGCGCAGAGGAAATCACCACCCAGCACGGATCGGCTTTGCTGAAACACAAATTACTGGCAAGTGTGGTGCTGGATAAATGGGTTTTGTGTGAAAAATAGGAAGGGGTTCTTGCTTGATATTGTACTTCTGTGCTGTACTTCAAGGCTAAGAAAGATGGGAAAGATGGAAAACCAGACACAATCCTTTTCAGACACGCAACTAAGTGCAAAAGAGGCAAATGAAACGATGATCTGAAGTGGCGTATTCCCAGGGATCCGTGCCACTGCTCTGATCTAATCGCAGTGTCCAGGAATTACGAGGAATACGATGCTGCAAATATTTGATTTAGAAAGCTCTGCGAAGTCTACCCCTGCCCTGCTGGGTTGTTCCCATGGGTTCTAAGCAGAGCTGTTCCGCACCGCACGCGGTGGTGCCCTCGGGAAGCCGCCACTCACCACGCATTCTCCACGGACACAGATGCTGTAGGGATCTTTATAGGAGCAGCGAGTCCCATCGTGCGCCAGCTGCTTCATGTAAGCGATGTCTCTGGTTTCTTTGGACTGGCAGTACAGGTGACATCGCTTGCTGGCTGTGGGGCAAGGGAAGAGAAGTTAATTGCATCAACAAACCGCACTCCAAATGTGTTTTGGAAAAATATCCTGCGGAAGGGGGGAAGAGAAGACGAGCGAGAGAGAAAGGCCCTTTAACAGACAGCTGTGGGGGGAAAAAGCCACCGATTCGCTTCTCTGGGAATTATGGGCCTACCCCTTGGAGAGATTCTCATGGAAATCCGTTCCCTTCTACAGAGGCTCCTAGGACTGGGCTCTCAACTACTCTGCAAGCAGCTTCTCCCCCGACCCTGTGGGAACAGGGCTGAGTTTCCAAAAATCACAGGCATGCAGAGAAGCGAGCCTGTGAGAAGACGGTGCTGAAGCCGGGTGCAGAGCACCGAGGATTTGCATCTCTGACTTCATCCTTTCCTGAGCACAGCAGCTGAAGGCGTATTTCTTGGTTAACGCCTGAACCTAACGCCTCAGCCGTCCCTGCAGAGGGCAGCTCGGGAGACAGGCGAGGAGGCAACGCCAGCAGCTCCGCAGCGCCTTTCGGGGAACGAGGGATCTGTCTTTGCGCCCAAAGCTGTCCTCGCCACGCATGGCAGGTACTGGGTGAGATTAATGTTAGCAGCGAAGACGGACAGAATCGGGCAGATGGATCTATGAGTGGGAAAACACTAAGAAGGACTTCTCAGTAGTGCCTCACACCCCAAGTACTGGCAGGGGTTGCCCAGAGAGGGGGTGGAGGCCCCATCCCTGGGAACATTCTGGGCCAGGTTGGATGGGGCTGTGAGCAACCTGATGTGGTTCAAGGTGTCCCTGCTCCTGCAGGGGGGTTGGGCTGGGTGACCCCTAGGGGTCCCTTCC
>NW_009259428.1:285225-299089 GCF_000687185.1 Egretta garzetta | reverse complement strand
GTTTTGGAAAAATACCCTGCTGAAGGGGGGAAGAGAAGACGAGCGAGAGAGAAAGGCCCTTTAACAGACAGCTGTGGGGGGAAAAAGCCACCGATTCGCTTCTCTGGGAATTATGGGCCTACCCCTTGGAGAGATTCTCATGGAAATCCGTTCCCTTCTACAGAGGCTCCTAGGACTGGGCTCTCAACTACTCTGCAAGCAGCTTCTCCCCCGACCCTGTGGGAACAGGGCTGAGTTTCCAAAAATCACAGGCATGCAGAGAAGCGAGCCTGTGAGAAGACGGTGCTGAAGCCGGGTGCAGAGCACCGAGGATTTGCATCTCTGACTTCATCCTTTCCTGAGCACAGCAGCTGAAGGCGTATTTCTTGGTTAACGCCTGAACCTAACGCCTCAGCCGTCCCTGCAGAGGGCAGCTCGGGAGACAGGCGAGGAGGCAACGCCAGCAGCTCCGCAGCGCCTTTCGGGGAACGAGGGATCTGTCTTTGCGCCCAAAGCTGTCCTCGCCACGCATGGCAGGTACTGGGTGAGATTAATGTTAGCAGCGAAGACGGACAGAATCGGGCAGATGGATCTATGAGTGGGAAAACACTAAGAAGGACTTCTCAGTAGTGCCTCACACCCCAAGTACTGGCAGGGGTTGCCCAGAGAGGGGGTGGAGGCCCCATCCCTGGGAACATTCTGGGCCAGGTTGGATGGGGCTGTGAGCAACCTGATGTGGTTCAAGGTGTCCCTGCTCCTGCAGGGGGGTTGGGCTGGGTGACCCCTAGGGGTCCCTTCCCACCCAAAACATTCTATTCAGTTCTATTTCTACTGGTGCTTGCACTCCAAGCATTTCTGCTCTCTGCATGGCTGATGAACAAGACCCCCGCATGCTCTGGGAGATTCTGGGGTTGGCTTGTAATGGGGGCAAACAAGAGAACTTACAGTCCGGGTGTTCATACGGCAGCCAGTGGTGCTTGCTGTTCTGGTACTCGAAGTGGGAATTGCGTTGCTGACATTGCTGCGCCCTGAAGTCCTCAAAGTGCTTCGGACACTCCTCGGTGTTGCAGAGTTGAAACTCAAAGTTGACACCAGCACAATCTTCACCTCCGTTAACGGGCCTGTGGAAACATTCAAGAGACGCTAAAACCCTCTGGACATCAGCTCCGGGGATTCTTCTTCTCTCTCAGGTGCAATGTTCACACTCTTTTTTATGAGACCACTTTGCAAAAAGGCCGGGTGAAGCGGCAGAAGTGCAAACAGAGCAGTTACCCTGCACCGACACGGGCTCGCAGTGTAACCTCCCTGCTTGCCGGGGCGCCCCGTGGCGGATGCCAAATGCACAAGTGACCCGTGCGCACGTACGCGCTGCCAGCGGCCCATTTACAACTAGAGATTCTCTACGACTATCCTGCAGCTTGCTGAGCTCACACACTACGGCCTCCTCACTCTCACACATCTGCTAAATCTTTGGGATGGTTTTCCACAGGCTTTCCTCTGGAAATTCTGGGATTCTCCAAGAACGATCCTGGTTCCCTGCGCAAAAGCCGCATTTCAAGGGGCTTGAACAGAACGTGAATTTTGGCAGACTCCATCTGAAACGTAAATGCCATTTGAACCGCCACCTGTAACCATCCCCCATTGACTGGAATGGCCACCTAGCCCCAAGACCTACATTGGATTGTTGCACTGGCGTGTTCGGAAGCGAACTCCAGTTCCACAGGTTCGTGAGCAGGAGCCAAATTTCGTCCAGGGTCCCCAGTTGCCGTCCTGCTTCAGCTGGTTGGCGTTCTTCCACATGCAGTGACCTTTGTAGCACCACTGAGGGAAACCGGGCGGGGGAAACGGGTGAGAACAGAAACAAAAAGCCAACCGAACCTATCATTGCCATGAAATTAAAAGCACACAGAGGTAAGCTCATGGGCGGAGAAGGGGCTGCAAGCAGACACTTTCCCAGGGACAGAGGGGGTGGCCCAAGAGTACCCGATCCCCATCCTGCCCTGTGAACGAGTGGGCAGCGCTGCCGACCCCGAGCCCTTCCACGGGCAGACATACGAAGCTCAACATGTGCCACCCTCCTCCTCACTTCCATTAAGGTGGCCTTTGTTTCATTTGACTCTGGGTCGCTACCACCTTTTTGGAGGAATTTTCATGTTCTGAGTGTTTGCAGGATAAAGTTTTTGCGGAGTTGTTTGGGTTTTTTTCCCCTCCTCATACCGGCCAAATGTCGCACGTGGGCAAACAGGCTGGGACAGAGGGCTAGTCGCTGGGCAGGGTGCTGGGTTTGCTGCTGGCTGGGGCATACTCAGGTGCTATAAGGCTCTCCTGTATCTCAAAATACACGGGATTTGCTAAACAAACATTTATTTGAGTATAATTTTATAATTAAAAATGAATTAGCAGCAGAATACCCGCTAATGGGGATATCAAAAGGGAAAAATCAAGAGCTAATCCTAAGGCAACACAAACGCTTAGCCATGGAATGTCTGGACGGCAAGCACTAAGAAGTGGTCCTACGGTAACAGCATCGTCTGCTACCGTGGATTCCTACAGACACTTTGCAGATGAGACAAGAACCCAAGAAACTGTAAGAAAAAGGCACAGAAGAGGCTGGGACTGCGTTACACCCAACTGGGCTTTCTATGTCCAAAATTTACTTCGTACTAGGGCAAACCTTGCACAGTTCACAGAATATCCCAGCAGGAACGCCCAGCTCCCTCTTTTCCCTTCCTCTGGTTCCACCCAAGGAATGCTGAGCAATTCCCTGTTTTCCTCTGTGCCCTTCACCCCAGATGAATGCAACTGTTGGGTTTTTTTTTTTTTCAATTCAAGCATAGCAAACCCACAAGACTCACTTTCCCAGGGGCACATTCTGTCCCATCGAGCGGAGGTCCTTTCTTCGTCTTACAGAAATATGGGTTGTCTGGATGGCTACACCACAACTGCTTGCACGGGTCAAAGGTTCGGAACTGAAATGAGGAACGTTTACGAGATGAAAATCAACATTAGATTATTAATACTTTTCAGGTAAGGATTCAACCCACCCAGGCAATTCACCTCATGCACAAGCCCACCAATGAGTACAGCATCTTCAGAAGGAAAAGGGCAAGAGCACCTTTGGAAGAAAAAGGGCAGCGCTTACTCTCTGCATCCCCAATCCCTGAGCTGGTGAGGAGACGAAAGGAGGAGACACCCAGAAGCGGGAGGAAAACGCAGGGGTTTTCCCTTCTTGTGTCACATGGACCGTGCTGCCATCCCCTCGACCATTAAACCAAATGACCCGGATGGCTGCATTTCACCCCTAAACATCTCTCCCCTCTTTACAGATGTTTAACTGCTCGTCCATCGTGAGCAGATGCGTATATCGCAGCTCTTTAATAAGGCCCGACACCAACGTGCTGCACCAACGTTTGCCCCTGCAATGACTGCCTCGGACATACCGCTGTGCACATTTTATAGCCAACGCCAAAATCAAAGCGGCACTGTTCGTCCATGGAATAGTTGATGCCAGGCAGCTCAGGAAGCTTGGGCCAGTCGTGTTCGAAAGGGTCGTCAAGAAGACAGTCGTAAGAGCTGGGGAAAGACAGGCAGAAAAAAAAAATCATGAGAAGATGTCGTGATTATTTTTTTTGATGAGCAAGAGCAAAGTACTTATTCTTAGTGAGGCGATGCTCCTTTTCTCCAGCTTGTTTTCTGTCCTGTCTACCTAGTTACTGCTCCCCGGAGCACAGGCGGTCCCTTCCGTAGGAATATTGTCCAGCGCAACGTGACTGAGCATGGCACGGGAAGATCCTACGGCAGAATCCCTGCACTTGCTGGAGATGGTGGAGATGCAACTCCAGCCCTTCCCTGCCCCAGCAACGCATGCGAAATTTGGGCTTTACTTTCCTGTCACCAGAGGCAGCAAACGACGCCTCCTCCACTCTCAGTGCCACAGGGCGACACCTCCAGGCGCCCCGACCTGCACTACGATTCCGAATACAGGAGTCCTTCCACGGGCTTCATGGAGCTCAGAAACAGGACGGCGGTCAGAGGCCAGGCCTGCTTACCTGGCCTTGCTGTGTTCGCAGGGATGGAGCCCTGCCGATGCAAAGGGCAAGAATAAGCCTGGCTTTTTTCTCATTCCTGTTTTAACCCCGACATCTTAAAACAACGATACCGGTGGGCTGCTCCTCCTGCACTGGGATATTTCACTTTAAGGTCTCAGTTAATTCCTATTTTACGCTACAAATTGGGTTTCTTCTGTAGGAGATGTGGGTCAGCTCATTAAGCTTGGACTGGCAAACCCAGCTGTATGCAATGGAGAAGGAAGCCTGAGTAAGAACTGGGTGATGAGGTACCTACACGAAGGGAGACCAGAGCCAGCAGGGTAGAGACCTGTTCTCCTTTCCTCCCTAATTCCGGCACGCGCACGCACACCGCCTTCTCTCGTCCTCGTTTTTTGCTAGTTCCTTTTCTGAGTTTAGGGCTTCATCCTGTCCGTTTCATAGCATAACCCCCAGGGAAATCAAAAACCCAGGGAAAACACCAGCTACCTGACATAGCGTCTGCCAGGGAGACTCCTGCTGCCGCCCCCCGAGGACGCGATGGGCTTCGGGTACAGCCCTAAGCCAGGGAGCGCTGTGCCTGGTTCATAGCTTTTCTCGTACGCATTTGAAGGGAAAAAGAACACGGCAGGAAAGGCGACCGGCATAACCCCCAGGGAAATCAAAAACCCAGGGAAAACACCAGCTACCTGACATAGCGTCTGCCAGGGAGACTCCTGCTGCCGCCCCCCGAGGACGCGATGGGCTTCGGGTACAGCCCTAAGCCAGGGAGCGCTGTGCCTGGTTCATAGCTTTTCTCGTACGCATTTGAAGGGAAAAAGAACACGGCAGGAAAGGCGACCGGGAAACCGCTCCGCTGGGGGAGGCCAGGCGTGGCGGCAGCGGCGTCCAGCTGCGGTCGCTCCGACACGTGGAGCAGCCTACCCGAACGCCTCGGAGGCCGAGCCCCTGCGGGGAAGCAGAGCACAGGCCACCCCGCAGGACCCCGTTCCTCAGCACCTCGGAGGCCCCAGCGCTGCGGTGTTCAACCAAAGGGCTTCCGCAGCTGAGGGTCCCCTTGCGCCCGCTCCTCTGCGCCAGCATCGCCTCTTCTCTTCTCCTCCCTGCCTAGCAGAGGGCAGCACGCTGGCCCCACGTCCCAGGGCCTGCAGACAGCTCCGTTCCCTGCGGCAGAACAGCACCCACCGAGCGCTGACGGGTCCTTACTGTATGTATCGCTTGAGTTCTTGGCCGCTGCACCTGGACCAGTGGTACCGATGGAAGGCAGCCTGCACCAGGGGAGCCATGACGCTCCCCATCGCCGTCTCGTCCCCGCAGCGGTTCCCTTGCCCGTCGTGCTCCATTCCCAGCCTGCAACAAAGAGTCGTTATCAGAGCCCAGGCACTTTCTGCTCTCCAGCTGCTAAAACAACCGCAAGGAGAACAGTTTCTCACGACGTGTAATCGTGCAAAATGAAATGGTTCTTCGCGTTCTAGAGGCATAACCCGCCTTTCCAACTGATCTTCTTTGATGCCCAACCATAAGGACTCCTGGATACTCTTTCATTTATACTTTGCTGTATTTGTTAATACCAGGAATGAACTAACTAGACGCTGGCGACGACTTACGCTTCGGATAAAGGAAAACAACAATTCTGCTCATCAGGGCGCGGTTCATTCAGCTGGTCACGTTTCCATACTCCTTTATCAAAAGCACCGACTTAAACACGGAGCTAACACAGTTATCGTGTTGGGTCTCCGAAGAGCTAACGTGGTTAGCAGGTTACATCTCCAAGTGTGCACCTGGTACGAGTGCCCTGGCCATCTCCAGTTGGGCTAACGCCTCCCGGGGAGCTGAACAAGCAGCCTGCACTACTTAGGGAAGACAAAAATCAGATCAGTGCTCGACGTTAATTCATCCAGACAGCTAACAGAGATCTTTGCTTCATCAGTTACTCCCAACTTCACGTTTTATCATTCTTGAAGAGGTGCCGAATCTAACAAATTGGCACTTCCAGTCAATGAGAAGAAAGATGTTAAGGATGCTTGGCGAGCTACTGTCTCCACTGCCTGGGCCTTCCAGGTTTCTTACTGACCTCTTCCTTGCCCTTGAGAAAACAAGTTCCCCCCCTTCCTCTTCCCTTTATTTTCTTCCCCCACTTATCTCTTCATCGCGTAAACCACTGATGCATTCCAAGGGGATGGAAATAAAATTAACATAGCTTTCCTACAGCCGTTAACATAGAATCATAGAATCATTTAGGTTGGAAAAGACCTTTAAGATCATCAAGCCCAACCGTTCCCCTAACCCTGCCATCCCACCCCTAATCACGTCACACCACTTGAAGCAAGCAGGAGACGCAGCACTGTATTTTGTTGGCAGGCTGCTCGTACGAGTTCGACTTACACATGACCGGTTTCATGAGCGACAACGAAAGCCGATGAAAACCCATCCTCGTGGTTGAGAGTACAGCTTCGGACCGGGTGACACATGCCGGTAACAGGAGCGTATCCTATCAAGAGAAATCACGTCTGATTCTTTTACCCGTTACATTTCTTTTGAGTGAGACCCCCCAGTAGACTTACGACCTGAGAAGGACCTAGGATTATTTTCTTTTGATTGGCCATTTTTTCTGTGTCTTTGCCATTGCCGTCAAACAGAGTAAATGGCTCTGACATACTGGGACCGATTCCACAGACACCTGTGTTATTTTGGGGACTTACCCTTGTATCACCAAAGATGCAAAAGATGTTCGATTAAAAGGTAGAGCTGTAGGCTGGGATTCTTTGCACGTGTTCCTATTCGTACCTTCAGCTACACATTGCCTGGTGCATCTTGCCTGGCTTTTCCTCAGTAAGAGCAAAGACCTTTCTGAAGACAGGGAAGTCTGCCTAACATCTCAACCCACCCAGTTTCTCTCCAGGCATGTCTGAGGAGAACTCAGACCCTTATCTCCCCCTGAAAGGGGAAGGGAGCATAGCGGTACTGAACACAAGTATCTAAGACATCTCCAGGGGGACAGCCAAAGCATGGGCTCACCCAGACTCTTCTTTACCTGCACTGACATAAGCCACACTTGTGAATTTACTTCCCATTATCGTTAGTTCCTTGAGCCATAAAGATTAATGCAGGTATCAAAGTAGCTGATATGCTATCTATAAAAAGAAAAGTATGGTGAATGATGCAATAAAATAAAGGTGAAGCTGAACGCGAAGCGCATTGAGCGTTCCTAGCGATCCCTGCGCGCACCCGAGCACCTCGTGTTTGAAGAAAGCAAATAGCTATTAACTCACATCTCTCAGGTAAGAAGCTTAACCTGCTACAGCTAGAGGTAAGCACAAGGGCTGCCACGGCAAGGTCGACTCGCTTTCCCCCAAGTGCGTCAGACGCACGGGGGAGGTACTCTGTCTCCGCACGGAGTAACGAGGACCTGCTCAGGGTCTGCGGGGACCTCTTCTGGAGCCAGAACAGGCTGACAGCTATGATGAGTGCGTGTGCTTTCCCCAACAGGACCGGGTTCCAACACAACTTTAATATTGAACGCTTCCTGAAGTATTTGCTGAAGAAAGGCCTACGTTGCTTATTGTCTCACGATCATACAACAAATTTTCCTCTTTTCTGGCAGGCACTAGCCAAGAAACACCAAGTCCCGACAGTTTTGCTCCAGGTCGGCGGCATTACCTTGCATACCAGCAGGCCCAAAATCTTGCCTGGTTAAGAAGATGGCATGATCGTGGTGCTCGGAGTGACTGGGGTCCGACTTCTGCTGCTGATATGCCCAGCGGCAAACGTTCTCCAAGCTTCTCGAGGGATTCCCCCTTTCGATCAAGCTAATGGACTGAAAGAGCAACACGTTAGACCCAGGCGCTCCTGAAGGTAGGGCATTTGGCTTAATTTTGGTAGGGAATTTGGACAGGTTTTGATTTTCTTGGAGCACCAACCAGGTCCCCATCTCTCTCTTCCTAATACCCTCTCACTCCAAGTCACGACAGCCGCCTTCCCCATGAGAAACGACAACGCGCAGGCTAACAGGGAGCATGTGTGTGTAATAGCACAGCTTTAGGGGGTTTTTTGAAGCCGGGTTGATGAGTGTTCACATCATCTCTGAAAACAACGGCCTTCCTGTGCGTCGCCCGGAACGTGCAGGAGGAACACCCAACCTGATGTGAGGGCTGAAGGAGGACAGTTTTATTTTTTTTGTTGGAACTCGCGTACGTCCTGGACGGCCAGCTGAGATGGACGAGCGTGCAGGGACACAGGCAGCCCCCGCGGGGGAAGCGAGTAACACAAACACACAGGACAAAGCCTCGGCTGGCGCAAAACGCTGCAGCGCCCGTGCACGCGTGCTGACGGACACAGGTTCAACAGTGGGCTCTGTCAGACTGCGCTACGGCCTGTGCCTGCAAGCTCAGTCAATGTAATTCCACGACAAGCATCAGACTGGTCTTTTGACTTGCCCAAATTCAGTGTCTGAGTTCAGTGGAACAGTTATGATCCTACAAACCCTACAGAGCATTAGCGCTTTCCTCTCATCCTGAACAATTTAACGAGCAGTTCTTTCGCAACTCTCCGAGTGCATTTTACCAGCAAAAGCAATGGACTCTTGCAAGTACTGCCCAGGGTGCAAAGGGGAGGAGCGCGCTGCGACCCAGTAATGGGAGGAACGCAAGACGAGCCGAGGAGAGAGCTGCGCTAGCCAACTGCTTGGAGGGGCTGCGCCAGCAAGCCGGGCTGGTAAGCCGAGACCACTGCTCCTCCTAAACCGATGTAAACCCCCGAGGACTCGGGAGGGCAAGAATTCGGGCTGCAAGCCTGCTCGGGCTGAATGAGCCCAGCGCCGGCGTCACGGAAGGGACGGCATGGTCGGCCTCCGGAGCACAGGCGCAAGCAGGGTCAGCAGGTGCCGAGCAGTTCCCTGGAACCGGCTCTTGAGTAGCTTCTGTTTCCACAGCCCTTCACGAGATTCACAAGGACTGCAACTGCAAAGACGGCGAAGGCAGAGAAGAGGTTCAGGGGCTTGCTTACCTTTGCGTAGCCCAGCATGATCATTCGGACCAGCACCACGTTTATGTGGACGCCCAGGGATTCGTCGTGGTAGATCTCGTTCACCTGAGAAAGAAAAGGAAAACTTAAGAAATAAAAACCCACTGATGATACCAAGGGGACTTCCCAGGCCCCTCGGGAGTCCCCATGGAACAGTCCGTGGCTTTGCCCCCGACCAGGTCTTCCGAGGTCTCCAGCCAGATCTCTATGCATCATTTAAAGGCAGAATTTTCATTCGAGTGCTTTTAGCCTCGTTCCCAAGGGAAATACAGATCAGGCAGTCACTCCCGCTGTTACTCCTAACGCCACCATGGTTTTTGGCCCCTTTACCACTTTGCAGCAACACTTGCAAAGCAATAAAGATCTCAGAGAAATTAAGTACCAGAAATTCTGTGAAAACGAGCAGACGATGAGAAACAACAGCCTTCTTTCTGCTCATGAGGAAGGGAAGACTGCGCAGCCTTTATCACACGCACCAACGGGAGCCCGGAGAATGCTCCTGGCACAAGAGAAGCTTAGCACAGAATCCCAGAATCCCAGCATGGCCAGGGTTGGCAGGGCCCTCGGGAGCTCACCCAGTGCCACCCCCCTGACCAAGCAGGCTCACCCAGAGCAGGGGGCACAGGACAGAGGCCAGGCGGGGGTTGAAGATCTCCAGAGAAGGAGACTCCACAGCCCCCCTGGGCAGCCTGGGCCAGGGCTCGGCCACCCTCACAGTCAACAAGTTCTTCCTCACGTTCAACTGGAACCTCTTCTGCTTCAGGTTGTGCTCATGGCCCCTTGTCCTGGAGCTGGGCACCACTGGGAAGAGTCTGGCTCCATCCTCGTGACCCCCACCCTTGAGATAGTTGTAGGTGTTGATGAGATCCCCTCTCAGCCTTCTCTTCTCTAGGCTGAACAAGCCCAGCTCCCTCAGCCTTTCCTCCTAGGGGAGATGCTCCAGTCCCCTCATCATCCTTGTTGCTCTCCTCTGGACTCTCCCCAGGAGTTCCTCATCTTTCTTGAACCGGGGAGCCCAGAACTGGTCCCAGTGCTCCAGGTGGGGTCTCACCAGGGCAGAGAACCTCCCTCGTGCTGCTGGCCACGCTCCTCTTGATGCACCCCAGGATGCCATTGGCCTTCTTGGCCACCAGGGCACCCTGTTGGCTCATGGTCAGCTTGTCGTCCACCAGGACAACCTGCTTATGGCCCAGCAGAGAGCCCAGCCAAGACAGAAACCCAGAGGCCACACCTCACTTCCACTGCTCTGCATGGGGGGTTTTGCTTTAAAGAATTTTTTTTTAGAAGCAACTAATACTGCTGCCCTAATTTTTAGAGATAAATTAGAACTATGCGGTCGCTTCTGTACTAAAAAGAGTATTTGTGGAAGTGAAGTTCAAACCTCCAGAATTACGCAGCTGGGTCAAAAATTGTTCTCCTTGAGGACTTTCCTTGTGTCTGGGAAGGTGAGAAATGTCCTGCCACTGGGATATAAATTAAGGGGCTAAAACATCTGCAGATCATCAATGAAGTTACTCATCCCCCTCAAAACAAAATAAATATTATGAGTAATGGGTGAAAACTAAACAGTGCTGTTCAGAGGGCAGTGTATTTGAGCTGCGTTTAGAGGGTTGGGTTTTTTAGTCTGGCTAAACCCAACTTCCCCCTCCCCTTGGGAAAAAGGGGGTGCTGAGGTGCCCAGATGGCGGGACCCGGCACAACGACCGTAGCCCGTGGTTTTTAGGAACGCAACCCCTTCTGGGACCAGCTGAGAACAGCCTGGCAGCAGGATAGTTTTACAAGGAATCGGCACGTAACCCAGGCCGCCCGCCCGGGGAAGCAAATATTCCCCGGTTCAATGATTCATCGCGTGTTTTCTCCCTGTTGATAGCATTGCTCCCACAAAGGCTCGCGTCAGAAGAAATGCTCACACTTTCCCTTGTGCTGAGAAACAGCCACCTTCCCAGGAGCGCCTTTCCTGGAGACAAAAGGGATCCCGGAATCCACCTAAAGACTCAAGTCCTATCTCTCTGCAACACCACTGTTTACCTCATTCTCTGTGGATTGATCTGGAGGGCTCCACTAGAGGATTCCCACGGGAGCAAGTGTGTATACACGCTCATGACCAAAGCCCTGGGAATTTTGCAAACCTGGAACCTTGCTGGAAGAACCCAAATCTAATAGAAGTGCTGAAAACGCCGGTGTAGACTGCAGCACTTTCCAACTGTGTCTGACTTGCATGGGGGAAAGCGCAGCTTCTTAATTAGCATTCTATAGTGAAAATGTTCGGTAACTCAGAGTTTAATGATTAATGCATCAGCTACTCTACTGGTCACATAGCTGGAAATGAAACAGCTTTGGAAAAAAATAGTCGACAGCAGGTCTACTGACCATCCACGGGGATGAACCAATAGATGAAATGGCGGGGGGGGAGCCGTGCTCTTTTGGGGACACCTTCACGTGCCACTGGTCTTTGCCGTAGGCTGAGGGCGATGTTAGATTAAAATGGCCGCAAACTGATAGACATGGGAGAAGTGAGCGCGTGACGACCGTATGCCATAGAAACAGCTCCCTAACTTTGACAGACAGCACGGAAGTTATAAGCCTGACAACATCAAGTATCAAAAACGAGGGTTGTGAAGAAGGGTGGCTTTGAAGGAGAAAGAGCTGCCATCGCCTCTTCAGCCTTGTGACAAAGAGAGAGGGCCTGGGCCCTTCTCGAAGCCCCACAATTCAGCTTCACTGCATAACCCTGGCAAGAACAACCACCCCCAAACCCATAAGAAACACTCACCACCTACAAACAGGCTACATGCCCTCAAAGAACATCCCTCCGTGCTCACCATGATGTTGAAATGCGAGGAAGTAAAGCAGAGATGTCCCTCTGAGCTGGGCTATGCAAGCATGCCCGCTGGCCACGGAATGCTGGACTGGGAGAAGACGCTTCCAAGGCTGACAGTTCCACTGGGGACTAGGAACGGTGCTAACGCTACGGCAGGGTTTGGGAGATGGAGGCTACCACTCCTTATGGGCTCCTGGTAAAGGTAAGATCAGGAACACGTCGATTCTGTCACCTCAAGGAATTCAGCTGGAACTTCCCACCGAGCCACCCAAAAAAACGCCACGGGAAAGACGTTCTCTCCAGCGGGTGATGCAGCCCTTCGGGAAGGCGGGCTGGCAGCGACTCGGGCGGTTCATGCTGTGAGGGAACAGTAAAGCTTCACCTAAAAGCTGGGGACCACCCTAGATCTTAGTGCTTTGGAGGAGATGAGCCCCTCTGGGCTTCCGACTTCCAGCCCTGCCCCTTAACAGCTGCTTTAGATGCATCGCTGCTGCAGGGCTTCCCAGCCCGTTTCTTACACCAAGAGTACATACAAATGTTAGGTACAGGAAAACATCTCATCTCGGGCGTTTCCTGAGCTCCGGACAGTGCTTGGTTCCCGGCGAGCCAGCTCTGGCACCGAGAGCAGCGCAGTTGCGTCAGCACGGCACTGTGCCCGGCATAACCAGTCTTGGCACAGGCTTGCGCCGATGTGATTTCCTACTGCTGTTTGTTTTGCACTCGAGCAAACCAGCGGTGCTTACAATACCTGTGTACTTTTGCCCTTTGGAAGCTACTCTGGGGCTATCTTGCGTACGCTGCGGTACGTGGCAAACCTGCCCTTGACTTCCCTGCTTGGGAAGGCACGGCTCAGCGGGTTACCATCAGCCTTGCAAAGCCCCCATGAACGCCCGTAACACCCACCATGAATTCTTCCTCATGTACAGCCTCCCGTTTTTGGAAGATCAGAAGATGTGCAAGTTTAGCTACACAAGGTGCAGTTCTTGGACCCTCACGCCACTAGATCCGAACCTAAACCTGAACCGAAAGGCAGGTTCGTGTCTGTCAGGCAAATTCAGCTGCGCTGAGCTGTGTCTGCTGATGCCGGCAGCGGACTGGACTGCAGCAGAATCACAGATTCATAGAATCCCAGGTTGGAAGGGACCTCAAGGACCATCTGGTCCAACCTTTCTAGGCAAGAGCACAGTCTAGACAAGATGGCCCAGCACCCTGTCCAGCTACGTCCAGTGTGGGGGAGTCAACGGCTCCCCTGGGGAGTTATCCCAATGGCTGACTGTTCTCATAGTGGAAAATTTTCCTCTCATGTTCAGTCGGACAGCTGCGGTCCCAGCAGCTGATGATCTCCCAGGAACAAGCAAAGACTTGCTCGCGTGCTTCCGATTCCCTCAAGCCTTAAAAAGAAGCTTCCAGGGGGGGGGAGTCAGCGGCTCCCCTGGGGAGTTATCCCAATGGCTGACTGTTCTCATAGTGGAAAATTTTCCTCTCATGTTCAGTCGGACAGCTGCGGTCCCAGCAGCTGATGATCTCCCAGGAACAAGCAAAGACTTGCTCGCGTGCTTCCGATTCCCTCAAGCCTTAAAAAGAAGCTTCTACGAGCAAGCGACGTTTAAATGCCTCGGGCTCCAAAACCAAATGCACAGACGTGACTCAACTCAACAGCCCCTTTTCATCAAAGCCAGGTCCTACAGCATCCATTTGCATATTGTTGGAGAGCAACAACCCTGGCACGCCGAAATACCATGGTCACCTAAAACGTACAAGCTCACAACTACAGGAAGGGTAGGAATGGCGCAAGACTGAGCAAAGCTCCGGGTGTAAACCTAGCAGACTACATTCTGGTTTCCAGTTACACTGTGTGCGTGTCTGGAGTTTCATTCTACATTTATAGCACCGAATAATTCTACACAGAGTCATTATAATTCTACACAGAGTTATGCTAGAGAAGATATCAGTTGGTTTAAATTCATATAGAGATTTCACCCCACACCCACAAACG
>NW_009259428.1:280254-280720 GCF_000687185.1 Egretta garzetta | reverse complement strand
CAGGTGCGTGTCTGTCAGGCAAATTCAGCTGCGCTGAGCTGTGTCTGCTGATGCCGGCAGCGGACTGGACTGCAGCAGAATCACAGATTCATAGAATCCCAGGTTGGAAGGGACCTCAAGGACCATCTGGTCCAACCTTTCTAGGCAAGAGCACAGTCTAGACAAGATGGCCCAGCACCCTGTCCAGCTACGTCCAGTGTGGGGGAGTCAACGGCTCCCCTGGGGAGTTATCCCAATGGCTGACTGTTCTCATAGTGGAAAATTTTCCTCTCATGTTCAGTCGGACAGCTGCGGTCCCAGCAGCTGATGATCTCCCAGGAACAAGCAAAGACTTGCTCGCGTGCTTCCGATTCCCTCAAGCCTTAAAAAGAAGCTTCTACTAACAACAAAGCCAGGCAGTTCCTAGGCATACACTGGGGGCTGTCGATTCACCTGGGTCTCAGAGGTGATCCCCAGAGCAGCCAGG
>NW_009259428.1:268479-280227 GCF_000687185.1 Egretta garzetta | reverse complement strand
CGCCTGGCTTCCTAACGCACCGCAGCCAAAGGCTTTCCGTCTGCGCGTCAGAGGAGGGGAGCAAGCGACGGTTAAATGCCTCGGGCTCCAAAACCAAATGCACAGACGTGACTCAACTCAACAGCCCCTTTTCATCAAAGCCAGGTCCTACAGCATCCATTCGCATATTGTTGGAGAGCAACAACCCCGGCACGCCGAAATACCATGGTCACCTAAAACGTACAAGCTCACAACTACAGGAAGGGTAGGAATGGCGCAAGACTGAGCAAAGCTCCGGGTGTAAACCTAGCAGACTACATTCTGGTTTCCAGTTACACTGTGTGCGTGTCTGGAGTTTCATTCTACATTTATAGCACCGAATAATTCTACACAGAGTCATTATAATTCTACACAGAGTTATGCTAGAGAAGATATCAGTTGGTTTAAATTCATATAGAGATTCCCCCCCCTCCCCCCCCAAATTCTACGGATTAATTATTTTAAACTGCTGGTCCTCATTTTGGGAGCTGGAACAGGCGGGGCAGATTTTCAGAGGCGCTCAGCATGTTTGCGCACTTGGAAAACTGAGATGGGACTGGGGGAGGCGAAAGCTGGGTGGTGCTGAGCAGCACAAGCACGTGAACTAACCCTGACCCAAGGACTGATGGCCACGTTCACCCTATATGTTACGCACGGTGGGGTGGCTGCCCCTCCTCAAGCGGAATGCTGCGTACCAAGGGGAGCTGAAACGGGGTTTGGGGGATGAGGGGGAGGAGGTGTTTTGGATTGCTGGCCATAGTCAAAGGATTGAACTATCTCAGTTGGGTACAACGGAGGCTGGCATGACGCAGAACGAAGAAACGTTACATTTGTAAGCCTAAGAAATCCTCTTAAAATTATTCCAGGAATAATAAGGCGAGCGTAAAAAATACGGGAATCATTTCTACATTCATCAAATCATTATTAACCGTAAGCCTATTCTCTTATAGTCTGTCCTTGGGAGATGGTTTCTTTTTCCTGGAAAACCTTAAGAACCCCACAGCTTTTCGGATGTGTCCATATGGGGCTGACACTCATACGCGTTAAGAAAAGGCTGCTCCCTGCCATGGATTATTCATCTCCTTTATGTTCCTTTCATGCATTTTTATTTTTTTTTTTTTAAAGATTTCTTCTAAGATAGAAAAAAACCAGAGAACATTTACGCTTGAGCAATTCCAGCATTCCGTGCTGGTACAGTACCTGCCTATGGATGCACAATGGGAATGATGCTCCTCTGCCACGTGCATTTCCATAGCACCCGAGAGCATAGCTCAGGACTGCACCCTTCAACGTAGGAGATCAACGCCATCGATCTCACAGCCGGGAACGTGGATGCAGGCAAAACCCACCTGCTAACCCCATAAGCCACGCTGTGATAAAGCAGGCCTGGGAGCCTCCGTTCCTCTGCATTCCCATATAATATGGTTAATATCCACACGGATACTGCCACGCAAGTTCAGGAACAGACGTTACGAGAAGGTTTGCTTTCCTTCAAAGAGCCATTGGGTGTTTAGAACACTTTTTTCGCTCTGCGTGTTTCTTCTTTAACCAGGCTTCCCTCAGAATGGTGTGGTGGGAGAAGTTAGGAGTTAGTAGAAATGTATCAAAGCTTATGTTTTTTTCCCCCACTGTTTTTCAACTATTTCCAAATTCTCGGAATTACCCTAGAATGTGCCCTAGAAAACTACTGTGAAAAAGATCAATTAAAGGAACATCTTGAAAAGAGAGAACCATACCCAAGAGCAGACAAAGCGACCATATTTGCATCAAGCACGGTCTCCGAGATGCTCCTGCAAGAGCCTCTCGTGTTCCCGAAGAGGCAGTGTGGCACAACGGCAGGTACTCACTATGTTCATGAGGGTGAGGAGGTAGTTTTGGACGTGTTCTTTGCCGTGGAATCGGACGACAGAGTCATCCACGCCTAGCAGCACCTCAATGTTGTAGTCATCATCTCCCGCGTGCCTGCGTCGCCTCAGGGTTTCGTTCAGTTGCTGCTCCACGCCGCTGTACAGGGAACTCAGCTCTCCCAGGCTGCCAAGGAGAGACCCTACGAGAAATAGTGAGACATCAACACCTACTCCAATGCCATTTCAGAAACACCCTCTTGCACAGCATCCTCACCTGTAGAGTCACCTCTTCCTGCAATTAAATCAATTGGGAACCCTGAAGAGATTATTCTAGGGGTGCAGGGGTAGGGGAGGTGACCAATACCCGACAGAAAAATTCACTCAAACTCACGGTTCTATAATTGATCACACGGTTCTTATTTCAAGTGTAAAATTCATCCCTAAGGAGATTTAGGCCAAATACTTCCCTTCCTAACCCAGAATTTCCCCCCGCCTCTTTTTTTTTTTTTTGCAATGCATCAGGCACGGGTTACAGAGTGCCATGGCCACGGGATGCCTCAGCACACACTGGGGACGCGGTACAACGCTGCGCTTGGGGCCTGAGCGCTCAAAAGTAACGTGGTCAGCCCCGATTCATGCTGAAAGGATCTCAGATAGCAGCGCTGTGCGATTCCCCCTCATACCCCATCACCAGAACGGCTCAGCTAGAATTTCTGACTTCCTCTTTTTGTAATTCTTCACTGGAAAAGTAGGTGTTGGAATGTCCTCTCCTGGGAGTAACACAGAATGGCAGAAGGGTCCCTTGAAGGCATGGCTCAAGGGGCAGAGTTCAGAGGAACCACTCTGAACTGGCTTTTACGGGGATGCGTTCAACAGCCTCTATTGGCAATGACCCAAAAGCTCTCTCTTCCACTCACCGTGGGTTCTTGACAGGGAAAAAAAGTCACAGCTGGAGGCTACTTTGTTATCCCTAACTCCAAGCCAGCGCTCCAGCAGGCTCTAAGCAATAAACAAGAGGAAGGGGCCTGTTTGGAACATCTCGCAGTGCAAACCACGAGCGACACACCGAAGTCCTCACCAGCCACCGGGCCGTTCTTGTGCCGCTGGCCCGCGACAGCCCGGGAGCATCTCCATTCCCCCACTCCTCCATTTAGAAGAAAGAGACGATCGAGCCCATAAATCCACAGGGATCTTCCCACTCTATGAACCCAGCAAAAGCAGCCAGTATCCATCCAACGGCTAGAGGGGAGAGGACGGTCCTGCCGTCCGCTCCCGTTGACTCGCGCTGCAACAGGGCATTTCCCCAAATGACGGCACAGCTCTCAAGCCCTTCTTCTCCACGCTGGAGCTGATGAAAGCCAAGGTTGCAAGTACACAAACGGGCCCTTCACATGTTCTCAGGCAAGATGTCCAATACACTGGACGTAAGTTTTGCTCACGGAAGGACAGCAGGACCCGGGCCAATGCTACAAAACGTGCTGGACGGCCATGCTGTAATTCATCTTGAGCAGATTCAACCGCTGGCTGCGTTAGCCGGGCAGCCTCTCCCTCCTAAGCGCCGCAGTGGTTCACAGCAGCACATAAATAACTCTCCCCAAGCCCCACATCAAATGGCAAGGTTGGCCCTGGTTGTTTGCAGAAGCTGAGCCCGCCCCTGTGGGTGAGAGACCGGGTCTGCAAACAGCTTTGCAATTCAACCGCAAGCCCTCTCCCTCTCCAGAATGCGAGCCCTGTGATAGCACACAAGCGGGAAATTCATAGACAAGCTCCAATTCTAAAAATTGCCGCAGCTGGCAAAGCCATCGAGCGCTGCGTCCAACGGCAATACACCCGTGATGTCATCGTATCGCTGCGCCCGCTGCATGAGTGGGGGAGCTTGAGCCAGAGCTGCCCCTCAGAACCCCTATGGGATCATTTCTCTGAAGACCTTCCTTCCATAGCCTGACGCGGTAGAAACTGGTTTGGCATTTACGCACGCTGGAAACCCCTTCGACACGTTTTATAGCTTTAAGTAAAAGCAGCTGTCACCGCTCTGCCATAACAAATACGGCCAAGACTCGCGCCGGGCGCCTGTCGGGTTCTTGGGGGGACTTGCACCAAGTGCCACAGCTGCAGGGGGATATAAAACACAAGCCATGCCAGACGCCCCAGGTTTGGTGGGTGACCTTCAGAAAGATGAGGAACAGTCTCAGGATCAAGCCAAGCGTGTTTTGATCGTGCTGCTGCTCTCTGCTCGAGGCTGGCCGGCTTCCACTTTGACCATGCGAAGCCTGGGGGCTGGGGAAGGATGCTCTGCCCATCCGCTGCTGTAGCCAAGGGGAGAAGCAACGGTGAGTACCAAGCTGCAGCCCACCTCCTGGGGAGCCTAAGGGACACATTAACACCTCACCACCGCTAATACCAGATCACAGCTCAGCGTTAGCTTAACGCCGGCCTTGGGACTTGTCTGGCCTTGCCCTGGCTCATCGGCTCTTGACCGTATTTTTAGCTTGCTTTTAGCTGTAAAAAGGCACGGCCCAGGAGCAGGTGATGCCCACCTGCCTGGTCTAGCCGTAACAGCCAAGCTTGCCAACAGCCTAAGGAGCCATGCGTACCAGGCTTTAGCTGTAGCTTCCCTTTCGGTGGTATTACCCTAAGAACACGTACAGGAAAATGCTACGTGTAGGAAAAAAGTGAACAAAACTTAATGATCACGGCACAGTGCCACCTGCGGGCCTGTGAGAAAGAGGAGTTAGAAACGGCCTGCTCGACAACCTGGACTGATAACAGCCAGCGGACCCAAGACCGACAAGGGAAAAACCCAACCGTCAGAAAGCCCCCGTGCGAGGAACCTGGGGCAGCGACCACGCACGGCGTGGGGGCGAACCAGCAGAGGAAGGCACAGGTATTTGCCAGCTTCTGCCTATCGGTTTTAGTTGCATTTTTTAATTAATCAGGTAATGTGATTAAAGAAGAGAGTTTTCCATCAACAAATCCCACAACAATTACTCCTAGGAGAGGAAACAGTTCATTCTTGTTTCATAGAATCATAGAATCACTTCTATGATTCCTTCATCCTTCTATTTCCTTCATCAAAGCATGAGATAGTGAATATATGTATATCTCTGTGTGTGTGTATATATATATATATATATAGAAAAATATATATACGTATGTGTGGATTTTCTCACCGTGCTTTGCTGCTCAAGCGCGGCCCCGTCTGCCGTCCAGTGCACCCCGGGCTGCTGGTGGGAGCTGGGAGCTGCCACAAAGGACTCGAGAGCCAGAGCTGAAAGCGGCGATGGGCGAGAGGAGGCCGCGGAGAGGAACGGTCTTTGCACAGTTGGAGGCTTTTTACCGTGACTTGGGATACTGCTAATAAACCGATAAGCGATAAATACATCTTTTCCTTTCTTTTTTTCTCCAGATGAGTGGAGGTGCATTTATGCCCCTGGCCAGTAATAAATTGCAGTTTTTGCAGGAGAACGTTCTATCAGGTAAGGGCCATAATTCCTTTCTATACATGAGGAAGACTTGAGCATTCGGGCTGTGACCGACACCTTATGGTCACGCACAAATACAGGACCCCCGGCAGAAGCCTGCAGGTCACACCTTAGACACGCGCAAAGCAAGCAAACCCAGTCCCCTTTTTTACTTTACACAACACTATGTTCTTCAACTGATGCCACCTGTGGTAGTCAAACCACATTTATTCTGCTTGATTTCAACTCTGAAATGAACTGCCTCGCACATTTTCAGAGCTAACCTGAGAACACACCTGCGCAAAGGCCGGGAGCCCTCGTGTCGGGACCGACCACCACTGCTGCCGTAGACCCCCGCCCGGCTCTCAGGGTACCGATGGGCAGCGGAAGGGCCGGAGCGCTGCTGTCAGAAAACTTTCCTGGCAGGTAGCAAGCCCAGGAAAGTGTCTTGATAAGGAGATAGACTGCAGGTGGCACGGGAAGGAAGAACAGCAAAAATCAGCGAAGGAACCATTTCTTAATCATAAAGCTTAAATAAACTCATGGTGGCTTTCTTCACCGTTTTCCCTTATGTATCGTTTTCCCATGGCTCTTCCATCCTGTTTCCTTGGACGCCTAACTACTCCTCTGGTTGCTCAGGTCACTCAGACGTAAGGAGAGCCAGGTTTATATCCAGTCGCTCCATTTTTAAGGAGCTTGTCTGCACACACGTGGAACCTGCTGTTGCCACCATTAAGGTCTAACGGGAGCACAGCACGGCCTGTGCCCACCTGCGCCCCCGGCCACGCTCATTATCTTCACTGAGCAGCTCACTGCCTACCGGCAACAACAATTACACCGAGCCGTCGCTTTATCTGCCTTAAGCCTCCCGAAGTCTGCAAAGCCCAGGCTGAGGAGCCAGACATCAAGCGAGAGGGCAGCTCCGTCTGGGGGGGCTCTGGGGCAGGGAGGCCAGCCTCGCTAGGGGCGGAACGGCACTCAACAGCCAAACGGCTCCCCTAGCTCGTGCTGATGAAAGGTGCGGAGCCTGCTAACTACAGCGGAAGGACTTCTCTGTGCCACCGACGTGCAAAGGACGAGGGGGAATGGTTTGAAGCTGCGCCAGGGCAGGTTTAGGTTAGATATTAGGAAAAACTTCTTCACTGAAAGGGTTGTCAGGCTCTGGAATGGGCTGCCCAGGGAGGTGGTAGAGTCCCCATCCTTGGAGGTATTTAAAAGAAGGACAGATGAGGTGCTTAGGGACAGGGTTTAGTGGTCGGGTGGCAGGGTTAGGTTAAAGGTTGGACTCGATGATCTTAAAGGTCTTTTCCAACCAAAGCGATTCTATGATTCTATGATTTAATGGTGCAAGTATCCTAAAATCTGCGCTGTGCACCAGCTCCACCACCGACACAAAATCCCGGCGGCGGAGTCCTTCAGTCTGATCCATGCGAGGGGAAAGCTCACTCACCAGCTCGGGAAAAAGCCTGTGCCCGCTTCCAGGGCAGCTTTTGTACCCTCTTGCCTAGGGGGGGAGCAGAAGGAATGGCTCCCTTGCTGGAGAGCGTCAAGCCGAAGGGCTAGGCAGCCCTGACACCGGCCGAGCCAGAATTGCTATCCAGCTGGAGAGGAGAGCTGTGAAAAGCTGAAGCTGATGCAGCTAAGCTTTTCCATTAATGCAATTACCAACAGTGAAAACACATCATAAAAATCCAAGGAAAAAATGTCAGCTCTGAAGAGGTGGGGCACAGTAACCTGCTCCTTCAAAAATGCCGAAGGACGAGAACATTCTGATGGCAACGCACTGCAAAACCCAAAGAGGTACTTGCTGTGTTTTTCTGTAAAAGGAAAGGGACACGAACTCTCTTCTCGCCGACTACAAGTTCTTGTGAGCCCCCAAGAGCCCGAGCAGACCCCTCACACCACAAACCAGCGCTATGGACTGGTTAACGCGGATGGCTCGGTACTCACCGCGGCCCTGGCAGCCTTCCCCCGGCCTGGCGCTAGCTGTATAGATGGAGCTCCCCAACCTGGATGATACAGCTGGAGGACGCTGGCCAGGGCAGACACTTGGCCTGATACAGTAAAACATCTCAAGTCTAAAAGGACAAACGAGAAGTGGAGGAGGGAAGAGGCTAAGCTCTGTCAAAACGCCAAAGCCAGAAGCTTTGCACATGAAGAAATGGAAGAAGATTTCTGAATTTCCTGGGACTGAAATAATTTCTTTCTACGCTCCTGCCTGTCCGCAGAAGAGGGTCAGCTTTTTTTGGCCTGTTTCCCTTCTGAACTGAAGGAACGAACCTCTTCCCAGGCGTAAGAAGCAAAATTGTTCTTCAACATCTTCTGTCTCCCTTCTGGCGCGGTGACAACGGACGCAGGGCTGGGTTTGTTGTTTTATTACCACGCCCAGGTATCAGCTGGTCCTGCCTTTGGTTGCACAGACGCGACCCTCATCTTCCTCTCGTCCAGGAAGGCTGACGTGTCCGTAAAGGAAGAGCTTGGTAGGTTGGATCATATGTGCAAGGCGTTGGTCAGGAGAAGAGAGCATCTCTGTATGTCAGTGAACATCAGGATTTGCTTCAGAAGAGACAATTAACGTCTGCATTTCACCCAAACAGCACTTACAGTAGTGAGTGAGGTAAATGACGGGATATCCCTAAGGACAGCCTAGGATTGCTATCCAGCAGCTGCGGGAGCAACCGTATCCCAACTTAGATTAGGAAAAATACTGCTCAACCAATAATTTTTCACTGTCATCACAGCTGCCATTTCCACTTATTTTTTTGTGTTGGTCAATTTAATGAAAAGAACTCAGCTTCATTTCTAAAGGAAACTAAGAACGAGAAAATCATTCCGCCGAGCCGGTTGAGCTGAAAGGAGAAAAGAGTGAACTAAACGCTGACAAAGATGTTCTCATCGAGTGTGCTGACATGGACAAGAGCAGCATAAGCAAGCACTGGGGCCTGGCTAACGCCTTCTCGAGTCCAGATTTTAGAATAGAACTTGACCACCCATCAGCGTTACCTTCATGTATACAGGTCAACGTTTCAAACCGTGCTTCACTCAAGTCATCGTGAACGAGAAGCAGTCATTCTGAGAGCAATATATAGTGAAGAACTCGACCGAGGAGCTCTCCTTCTGACAAAGGCACAGTGTCGGAGCATTGCTGCCACAGATAAGACCTGCTGATTACACCAAGTCATTAAGTCATTAAAAAGACAGAAAAGACACGAGAAAGGCATAACTTCCACTTGGCAGAAGCTATAAAACAATGACATGGGAAGTGCATTAAAGGCTTCCATTGAACATCTGTCTCATCCGATCCTTGTCTCCTCTTCTGTGCTTTTCAATTAATTCTACAAATAATTTTGAGACAGCGTTTGGCGCACGGTAACTTTGCTGGGAAACCCCAGGCGGCGGGCGAGCGCTCCCTGCCTTCGTCTCCCGAAGGTCACCGCGCCGCTGCGTGACCCAGCGCATCCCCACCCCAGAGAGCATTTTTCCAGAGGAGGTTTCGGGGAACAGCGCTGCCTTCCCGACTCAAAGCATGCTTCCCTCACCCGGCCACCAGCGCAGAGCAAAGCCAGGGCTGCGCACACGACCGGCAGACTCAGCTGTTCGATGGTTTACGCAGCGATAGCCATTTAAAGGCGACAAAAGAATGGAATTCTCACAGTATTCAGTGACATAAAAGGAATAACGGAGTGTGTAAAACCAGAAAAGAAGGTGGGTAAACATTTAGCAGCCCATATTACCAAAACAAAGAGAACTTCAAATACCCTTCCAATGATGCCATGAGTCACAAATTACGCGGGGTGTGTGTGTGTGTGTGTGTGTGTTTGACAATGGGTCATTTCTTTCCAATGTCTTACTACCGAGTTACTCGTTAATGTAGCTGAAAGCGTAATTGTCCTTAATTGTTCAGTTGTCACTAAGTGGATTCCAACCTCCTGACATTACAAAGGCCAACAGCTGTTTTTTGCAGACCGGCCCTTCGACACCTGCAGTGACACTGACCCAAGGCCAAGGCAGGGCTCTCCACCACTCCAGCCAACTGCCAGGCACCGGCAGGAGCCAGGGCTCAGACAACATCTGCACGCATGACAGGCTGCCCAAGGAGGCCAAGCTGCTCGCTCTACGCCTCTGCCCCAACAGATGGCAACCGAGGACAATCTTGGCAAAGTTCTCCTGGCAGCTGAAAACCTGTTCCTCAGATGTTTAGTCTGGAGCGTGGCAATTTCCATCTGCAAGTCCCCAGCAAACTCTGATTTGGGCAAACACATAAGACTGGGGATCTAATCTCAAGCCTGGCGACTTCAACTCAAAGACTCTGGCTGTGTTTGGGTCAAGGCAACGCGCACGGATTCTCTAAGACATTGAGTGACGCTTTTCAACATTCAAACCGTCAACATCTCATCCTCCACACATGGCTACCACACCGCTAGAAGGCGGCCGTATATACACAAGGCCACCTTTCCTGAAGAGCACCACCTGACACCTTGGGTACGCACACTCGTACACTGTGTTTAGATACGTTAGCTTACAGTGTTTAGCTATTAAGACTCATAAAACTGGAGTTTTGCGGAGTTTCCTTTGGCCGTCAACCCTATCTCAAGCTGAAATACTTCATTTTTTAACTCACCGGTACACAAGAACTGGTTAGAGCAATGAAGATGGAGTAATTATTTTGGAAAAAAAATACTTGAAGTGGGGGATTACAAATACATTCCAGATAGGGTTGACAAATTCTGGTTCTTCATTAAAAAATAACATCCAGCGTCAACGCACGCTACTGTATACTTTGTGAAACCACAGCAAGTCAGCCAACGCCTCTCCCCTCTCCTGGCCATACGTGTGCTGTAGGGGAGAACCAGACAACTGCAAGGGCTGGAAGGGGGAGGGAGCCATCAGTTCTCAAATCTCACAGTTCCTCATGAAGCAGAACCTCTCCTGCCCACAGCTCTTGCTATAGTTACACAGAATATATACAATATATAGAATGTATAGAGACCCACATGGGATGTACTCACAAACCCCATGCAGTCTGACATCACACGCGTGATGACGTCACAGTATTTTCACTGGAAAACCCCAGCAAAGACGCAGCTCCTGAGTTTTCACTTAGACTGTTGCACCACAAAACTGGTTTACAAACAGGAGAGAATCCCACGGGAGCTTTCCCGTTTCCTTTCTGGGAAGGGGGAAAAAAGTCCCCTGCGAGGCCCAGAAGTCCAAGCCCTCAGGAACTGCACCACAAGGTACTGCACCGTGGACTCGCCACCCTTCGGTACTTGCCTTTTCTCATACAGACTCTTGTACCAAGCAGCACTTTTTTTTTTTTTCCCCACTTTCCATTTCACCAGATTCCTATTAGCGAGCCAACCCTGACGGCGCCTCGCGCAGATGTGTGAGGGACGTAACTCACAGGGTTCCCACACAGGATACCTTGGTCATGCCCAGAACCGCTCGCCTCCCTCCCCACTCTCGGGGTCTGAACTCACGACCGCTCAGACGAAACCATGAATTTCCGACTCTTACCTTCACATTCCTGTGAATACAATATTTGACCCTTATCGACGCAACCTCGCTGTAACGCGGGCCTGTCCCCAAATGCCATTTATTTGCGGAAGGGCGTCTCAAGCAGCGCTTCGTGCCCCACCAGCCTCTCCAACAGCACACTCTCTCGACGAAGGCACTCCTGGAAGCCAAGGAATTTCCCTGGTAAGCAGAGCTGCCAACTTTCCCTCTGTGGCGAGCGGGCTCCCATTCCTGCGCCTCCCTCTGCTTCGTGTCCCGCATGCTTTAATGAGCCCTCCAGCTAGGGGGAGAGCTAGCAGGGACGGCGAAAAAAAAATAATAATAAAAAAAAAGAATAACCTGAGATGGGAGCAAGATTTAGGAAGAATTTTCCAGGGAATACACAATGGGCCTGACTATAAATCTGACAAAAAAGAGATGCTCCCCCTCAAAAGGCAGATTGAAATGCTGGAGGGAGAACAGCCCTTGGGGGCTGGGGCCGGGGGGAGTGAAGGAGGGGGAGGAAGGTGGCCAGAACATGACAAGAACTGTTCTGAAGTACCCGCGGGATCTCTGGAGCCAAGGGTAGAGCAGGCTTCGTTTTACCAGCCAGCCTGGTCACCACCCTGCATGGAACGACGAGGGGGGTCAAGAAATCCAAATAATACCAAGCTGGAAGGCCTGAGAGTCCTCGCTGCCCCGAGACACCGGAGGTCCAGATTCGGCAGCATTTTGTGGTCAAATACGTCGCCGAGATTTCAGTCTGCCCTTTCACTGTTTCAGACGCATAAAAGAGCCTCTTAAGGTAATGTTAATCGGTGAATGTAATGACTTATAAACCAAACGACAAAGAAAAAACGCTCGGTCAAGTATTATTTGTGTTGCAGGCGCACAGTAAGAACAGTGGCCAGGAAGAGGGTCCGAGG
>NW_009259428.1:264899-268256 GCF_000687185.1 Egretta garzetta | reverse complement strand
AACCACACCGTAGCCGTGGATGTTGGACTCCCAGCACCAGCCATGCCGCTCCTCTCCCGTTCGGCAGCGCTACGAAGACAGCCTCTGTCATCTTCTAAGTGAATATGGAGATCTATCAAATGCAAGAGCTGACTATTCCACACGGCTCCCCTCTTCCCTCCGGCCGCCAACAAGGCTGTGCCACATCGCATTCCCAGGCTCCGAGCAGCCTGGGATGCAGCCCCCCCGGTGCCCGCAGTGCAAGCACCGCTCTCCATCCCCAAACCCTGGTTCAGGCCGTTTGCCACCGCAGTATCGCCGCTGAGAGCCGCCGCCAAGTCATGAGTGTCCCTCTGAGGGGGGTCCCCCGCAGTGGCGCTCGGAGCAGCTCAGGAAGAGGGAGGGAAAGCCGCCTTAGGCGCTGCGGGGGCCTCCCGGCCATCGCGCTCTCCTTAGGCTGACTCGGCCCAGAGCCGTGGCTGCGGTTACGAGCGCTGCACCACTCCCAGCGCCCACAGCCGCAGGAACACCTTTCTTCTCCCACTGAAACGTTCCCAGCATCACGCTGCGGGCGGGCGCGCCGCCGCTTTGCAAGCTGTGGATCCCCCGAGGCTGAGCAGCGTTGGGCAGCGAGGCCGCCGCCAAGGCGCGAGTCTCGCCCCCGCTGCTCTCCATCCCACCTAGCAGGGATCTACGCCGCCATCAGCGGGAGCGTACGCGGCGGCATCCCGAATGCGGATAAGCCAGCGGGGGAAAGCAGGGGTCTGTCTGCCAGGGCCGTCGGCCACGAGGTCAGGAGGGCTTGGAGGCTCGCAGAGGGAAAAGCCTTTTCGTTTGAGCAGAGGTATGTTATCCTCCGGGAGTTTTCCTGAGAAGGTTAACCCAATTTTTATCCTCAATTAAATTCTAAATACTCCTGACAAACAGCAAAACTTCTGTATTTCCAGACTGCTGCGTGCCAGCACCGGGGCAAGCAAAGGGCTCTCAAACCGTGCAAAGGCGGCTGCTATTCGGAAAGAGGAGCACTGCCAGATCTAAAACCCAACGGAGATTTTCAGCTACAGGAAAGCAGTTTTTCTTTTTTGACTTAAAAGTTACTGATAAAAGTGTGAGGACGTGATCTTGAAAAATATCTATCTGGAACGAGTAAGGCAGACAAGGACCTGAACAGGTCCGTATGGCATTCATAGAATCACAGAATGGTTTGGGTGGGAAGGGACCCCCAGAGGTCACCCAGCCCAACCCCCTGCAGGAGCAGGGACACCTTGAACCACATCAGGCTGCTCACAGCCCCGGCCAACCTGGCCTGGAATGGTCCCAGGGATGGGGCCTCCACCCCCTCTCTGGGCAACCCCTGCCAGGGTTTCACCACCCTCACTGTAACGAATTTACGCCCACTGTATCACCAAACCAGTAAGATCTCCCAGTTAGTAGCTCACCACTGGTGGTAGACTGAAGCTCATGACTTGAGACACCCTCCTCTGCTGACGCTACGTACCTTCACCAGGGTTTCTGTTCACCATTCTAACGTGATCTTCATTTCCCTTCCAGCGTTTCAAACGCCGTAACGGCACGCTCCCGTGTTCCGTGCCTGACCAGCTGCAACACATCAACCCCTCCATCCAGCCTGAACGCAGCCCGGTTCCAGAAAAGCAGCACGATGCCGCATGAGCTTCTTATTAGAGAACAACGCGAGGTCATTCCAGGCCAAAGGGATGCTGTCCACAAACCATACTGTCTATATCCTCTATCAAAGCTTCTAATTTTTTCAAGAAAATGAATGAGTTGGCGTTTTTAAGCCCAATTTTTCTTTCTCTAGTTTTAATAGAACTGCTCACATCTTGATATGAAATCAAGAAATGTGGTCGCAGTCCCCATGGGGGACCTTCGGATGCACGGCATCGCCTGGGACCTGCCTGGCTTACGCTGCCAGCAGCTCCGCCAGCCAGATTCGCATCCGTTTACCTGTGTTCAAGGTATTGCCAAGAAAGCTGTCCCAAATCCTACGATCGGGGAGCAGGCTTGCTGTCAAATGCACACTGGAAAACCTGAAAATGCTTCTAAGAATCGACATATAGGCCAGCTATCTATTAACGAAGGAATCCTCGAGAGGCAGAGGGTTTGAAAGCAGCGCTCCAGTCGTTAACACCTATCCAGTGGGGATTCTGCTCCTCGGCGAGAAGGAGGAGTCCACTTTAAAATATGCTAAATAACGCACGAGAAGCCTGGAGGTTATGAATGAAAACACGCGGAGCTCTAGGAGCTCACAGCGAAACCACGTTACTCCCTTCTGGGCTTGAGCTCAGTCCTGCCAATCCAAAGGAAGACTCTACCACCACGAAGCACCTTCAGAACGTGACCTGCAACGCTCGCCTCAGCCGGCTGCTAAGGGCAGGCCCGCCGACGGCACGGGTTTCGCCTGCCCGAGCTCTGCCTTCCGCCAGGAGGTGTCGGAACGGAATACGCTCGCTGAACTCAGTTCTGCTCACCTGTCCTGGTTTCTGCTGGGACAGAGTTGATTTTCTTCCTAGTAGCTGGTATAGTGCTGTGTTTTGGATTTAGGACCAGAAGAATGTTGATAACTCACTGATGGTTTGGTTGTTGCTGGGTAGTGCTTAGACTGGCCGAGGACTTCTCAGCTCTCAGCTCGGCCAGGGGCATGAGAAGCTGGGAGGGGACACGGCCAGGACAGCTGACCCCAACTGACCAAAGGGCTTTTCCAGACCATAGGACGTCCTGCTCAGTATATAAGCTGGGGGAAGAAGAAGGAAGGAGGCGACATTTGGAGTGATGGCGTTTGTCTTCCCAAGTCACCGTTAGGTTTTGCTTTGCTTGCGTGCACAGCTTTTGCTTTCCCTATTAAACTGCCTTTATCTCAACCCACGAGTTTTCTCACTTTTACTCCTCTGATTCTCTCCTCCATTCCATTGTGGGGAAAATAGGCAAGCGGCTGTGAGGTGCTGAGTTGCCAGCTGGGGTTGAACCACGACATCACCCCAAGGGGAGCAATGGCTCGCTCATCCTCCCCGGGAAGGAGAACCGTGCTGTCTCTTTGCAAGGTACGGTGTACAGCGTGTGAGCCAGCTGGTGTGGAGCGCAGTCTTCCTTCCGTGCGACAGCCGCTCTTCGTAAAGAACCGTCCCAATGCATGCTGGAAGCTGCGCCACTCACGCTAGTCACCCGTTGTCTGGAGAGGGTGACACGCGCCAAGGTGATGGAGTTTCTGATCATTAAAGCAGCAACACCTAAAGGTAAATGAGGAACTTGTACGTGGGCTGCAAAATGCTGAGTTATTAGGAAATACTGGCAGCTGAAAACTAACACGCGGGGGAAGGCGCCACCAAGGCGTACGCAACGACGGCGCCCGCCCGCGCGCAG
>NW_009259428.1:250636-264465 GCF_000687185.1 Egretta garzetta | reverse complement strand
GCCATGGGGAACAATTCCTTCCCCTTGGGGCTGTCAGGCACTGGGAGGGGCTGCCCAGGGAAGGGGTCGAGTCCCCACCCCTGGGGTGATTTAAAAGAAGGATAGATGAGGTGCTTAAGGACAGGGTTCAGTGGTGGGATGGCAGGGTTAGGTTAATGGTTGGACTCGATGATCTTAAAGGTCTTTTCCAACCAAAGTGATTCTATGAAACAGCCAGGCAGGAGGGTTAAAATGAGCTGAAGTCCCCCCCCGTACTAAGGTGACTTGTGCAAGCCCTTGCTGTGGGAGACATTCAGAAAGCATTAATAAGTGGAGGTGGGAGAGCTCTGCAGGCGGCTGGGGAACCGTGCGCCCCGGGGCCGCTGCTGCGCGCTGGGAGGACGCGGTAGACATTGGGCGTTAGCCTCGAGCTCTGCCTATGTGCCCTCCGCGTGTCAGGGGCAGGTCGCTGAGCTGCCCCTCTCTCCACCAGCCCCTGCTGAGGCCCATTTTTCGCCCTCGTTGCTACCCGATTCAGCACGCACAGCCTGCGCCACCGTTAAAGCCAAGCTTTATGTCCCAGGGAACGTTTAAAAACCGGCGCTGCCAGTCATGCCATTTTACCGTTGTGAAGGTACGAGCCGGCGAAGCTCCTCGCCCCTCACAGGGTTTTCTTCCCAAACCACAGGGTACCGAGGGCCTAACCCCGTTTCCCAGGGGCAGCCTCTCCCCGCCACTGCGGCAGGAGAAGCCGGCTTCCCTTAGGCAGCAATTCCCTCTTTCCCAACTCAAATTGCAGACTCAGGCTTGCACGCCTTTTAATGATCTCCAGAATCCTAACTATCCTGACGATCTTATCCCATGCTATTAGAATACTCCAAAGAATTATTAGGCAAGGCGTTCTGGCAACCCCCCCCCCATTTTCATAGCAAACAACAGCTGGGCCATGCTGTTTCTCTGTGGCGGTTTACTATTGCGTTTTGGAAAGGTTTCCGCACTTGTGTAACCCAGAAACAGATCTGAA
Organism: Egretta garzetta; assembly: GCF_000687185.1. Lineage (NCBI taxonomy): Eukaryota > Metazoa > Chordata > Aves > Pelecaniformes > Ardeidae > Egretta > Egretta garzetta. Next base: position 263,462 of record NW_009259428.1, on the reverse strand, counting down.
GGAACTCGGTCCGCTGGGAGCAAAATGAACTGCAAGGCTGATGTTCCTGCGTTAGTCATTTCCGTATGCATTCCCGGCGGCTTCAGTTGCCCAACACCGTGTCACCCCACACAAGACAAACGAGATAAGTTTTCTCTTACTTGCCACCCATGCAGCGCTTTAGAGGGACAGACGGACGGACAGATGTGAGCGGTGAGCACCGGGGACCTCTTGGTGCCGGGCAGAGGAGCGTGCCCCCAGCGGGAGGAGCCGGGCCGGCCAGCTCCACCAGCATCCCATCGCCCATTCAAAGTACCAAGAGCTACTTTCCTTCTTCTCCATCATAAACTGGGGATGACCACACTGTAACCAAACATTTTCAGAGATATAAACGGAATTAAGGGGCTTAGCTCCCCCTCGATTTGGGTTCTTACCTGTTTCTGCTTTTCTAAAATCTTTCTAAAAAAAAATACCAAGTGACAAACCCATTAAAACCGAGTGCATCACACTGGGGAGCAACGCCAAAGCTGTGTGAAATCCACGGGAGGAAAAGCCAGGCACGGTCATTTGCTATGCAAATTGCCACATTACGTCGCCATACAAACCGCTGCGTTCTAATTCATTTTCCCATCAAAGACACAGAAAAAGTCAACGGTAGAACCCAGACTGATTAAAAAGGGTCTTTTCCCTCAGTGAGAGGGGGCCTCTTGTGTCTTTGTAGCATCACGTTTTGGTACTAAATTCGTGTGACGCGCACATAACACACATAAACAAGCCAAGAAGGCCAATGGCATCCTGGCTTGTATCAGGAGTGGTGTGGCCAGCAGGAGTAAGGAAGTGACCGTGCCCCTGTACTCAGTGCTGGTGAGGCCGCACCTTGAATACTGTGTTCAATTTTGGGCCCTCACTCCAAGAAAGACATTGCCTTGCTGGAGCATGTCCAGAGGAGAGCCACAAAGCTGGGGAGGGGTCTGGAGCACAAGGCTTATGGGGAGCTGGGGGGGTTCAGCCTGGAGCAGAGGAGGCTGAGGGGAGCCCTCATCGCTCCCTACAACTGCCTGAGAGGAGGGGGGAGCCGGGGGGGTCGGGCTCTGCTCCCAGGGAAGGGGCGATGGGACGAGGGGCAGCGGCCTCAAGTTGTGCCAGGGCAGGGTAAGGTTGGCCATGGGGAACAATTCCTTCCCCTTGGGGCTGTCAGGCACTGGAAGGGGTCGAGTCCCCAGCCCTGGGGGGATTTAAAAGAAGGACAGATGAGGTGCTTAGAGCCAGGGTTCAGTGGTGGGATGGCAGGGTTAGGTTAATGGTTGGACTCGATGATCTTAAAGGTCTTTTCCAACCAAAGTGGTTCTATGATTCTAAGCACCCATGCCCCCCGCTGGGGAAAGATTCATTCCCTCATGCTCCTGACCTCTGATTGGCATCAGTTTGGCCCGCTAAGGCAGCTCTTCTGCTGCCCATCAGCACCTTCTCTCGGGCAGGGACCGGCCTGCTGTGTCCTCTGGTTCTCCTGCCGGCGCTGAGCGGGGCTGGGGGCGGGCAGGAAGCTGCCGGCTGGAGCCCGTGGCAGGGATTGCCTCGGCCCCCCTGCCCTCCTCACTGCCCTACCCAGCCAACTCCAAAGCATTTTAACCACCTGGCATGCATCCCGCTTACCGAACCCAGCAGGAGAAACGAGCTACTTCTCACCTGAGCGAGGGAGCTCCGTCCTCCAACACCGTCCAGCGCTTCCCACCGTACTTGTCCACCCACATCAACATTTTCCCTCCCTTCGAGGCCTCTCCTCATCTCCCACCTCAAACGATGGGAACAGAACTGGCAGCAGAGAGGAAATCTCAGCAGGGGCTGCTTATTCCTTCCCTATCCGTTTAGCTGACACTACGAATCTCATTTTGGAAACGGGGCTGCTCCGAGAAGCATCCTCTCCAGTTAGTTAGCTGCTGGGAGCCGACACGTGCCACAAAAGCAGCCCTGGTGACCCTTGTGCCAGGGAGCAGACACACAGAAGGCACTGGCTAGCGCTTACCATTACAGAGCACCGCGTGCAGGGTTAGCATCTCCCAATCCATCGGAGGCAACGGTGAGTCCTGGGGACGCTCCGCTCCGATGTGACACTGGAATTGTCCATTCTGCTGGCCCCGTGCTGGAAGAGCCCAAAGGGTGGTCCTCACCCTGGCAGGTCTTCACCTCTTAGGAGATGGCTTTCAGAACTCCATCTGTCAGCGGAACAGGCTCCCTTTGCGTGGGAACAGGGCTACTCACGGAATACTTAGCAACCTCCACTATTGCCACTGTTCAAAGTCTTCTCCTTCCCATGTGATCTAGGGGCATAAGGAGTTTTTCTTGGGAAAGCCTATGAGCCTTGGAATGGCTGCAGGTTGTATGTACCCAACTTTCTCCATTTTTTCAATTTTCCCTTCATACAGATTTCTGTGGGTTTTACTACTCTGGCTCTGGGTGCCTGCGGTTGGAATCAAGCCCCTATCCTTGCTTTTATTTAAGAATGATTTTCCCTTGTTATTGCCAAGAATTGGAGATGATTTAAGCAGATGGATGCCCCTGCTCCCACCGTCGGGAGGTGAGCGCAGCCCCCCCGACACAGACGGAGCGCACAAGTCGCTTTCTAGGCATTCTTGATCCATTCCCGCTTTTTTTGCTTTCTTAAAAAAATTTTACAAGCTTTTTCTCAGCTATGAAGTCTGGGTTTTCTTCTACTCAAGCACATTTCAGAGCAAACAGGATAAAGCCTGTACAGCAGACACCGTGGATCCTGTATTTACTTTCATTTGGTAATTATCTGGCTACCACCAAGGGACTCTCTCCCCACGCGCTGCATGGCTCCGACCCTCAGCTGCGTTACCACGGCCTCGCCGACAAGCGCTGCAGCAGGTCTGAAGCTGAGCACTTCGTGAGTCTCGTTTCTTGGACGTACCTTGACTATCATTGCAATGCCTCTCCCTGACTCCTACAACTCTAAACCGAGGGTTGAGGATTTGCAGCAAACATGCTTCCATTCCCAGCCTTGCCATAGACCTCCTGCCTGGTTACAGAATCTCAGAATCCCAGCATGGCCGGGGCTGGCAGGGCCCTCGGGAGCTCACCCAGTGCCACCCCCCTGCCCAAGCAGGCTCACCCAGAGCAGGGGGCACAGGACAGCGTCCAGGTGGGGGGTGAAGATCTCCAGAGAAGGAGACTCCACAGCCCCCCTGGGCAGCCTGGGCCAGGGCTCGGGCACCCTCACAGTCAACAAGTTCTTCCTCACGTTCACCTGGAACCTCTTCTGCTTCAGTTTGTGCCCGTGGTCCCTTGTCCTAGCACTGGGCACCACTGGGATGAGTCTGGCTCCGACCCTGTGACACCCACCCTTGAGATATTTGTACGTGTTGATGAGGTCCCCTCTCAGCCTTCTCTTCTCCAGGCTGAACAAGCCCAGCTCCCTCAGCCTTTCCTCGTAGGGGAGATGCTCCAGTCCCCTCATCATCCTTGTTGCCCTCCTCTGGACTCTCCCCAGGAGTTCCTCATCTTTCTTGAACCGGGGAGCCCAGAACTGGTCCCAGTGCTCCAGGTGGGGGCTCGCCAGGGCAGAGTAGAACAGGAGGGCAACTGCCCTGCTGGCCACGCTCCTCTTGATGCACCCCAGGATGCCATTGGCCTTCTTGGCCACCAGGGCACCCTGCTGGCTCATGGTCAGCTTGTCGTCCACCACACCATACAGCGGATGACATTCTCCGCTTGTCGACTGCCTACGCTTTTCAGCCCTGTTGTCTAATGTGTCCAGTTACAGCTCATACAAATGTTCTTTGTGTATTAACTCAACCTTCAACGTAGAGCAATTAATAAATCAATTGTGAAAAGTCAAGGCTGGGGAGTGAACCTGCCAGGAAACACCCAGCTACCCAGTCATCATTACCACTGAAAGTGTTTTTCCTGGATATAAACGGACAAGAGTTGGAACAAGGGAAATTCCAGTTAGACAGGAGCGGGGGGGAAATCCTAACAAGGGTCATCAACCACGAGACCAAGGGCCCAGAAAGGCTGTGGGATCTCCATCCTTGAAAATATTGAAAACACAACTGCCGGGTTACTGTGCTTTGATTCTGCGAAACGCTGAGCCGCAGCGGCCAGGCAGAGAGGGGCACAAAAAGGGGACTGAGAGCTGTCCCAGGAGACGGGATCTAATTCACGCTCTACAGAGTAGCACCTTGATTTTCCTCCATTCGTGTCACAACTTTCGGATGCTCACTCAAGGGAAGAATTGGATTGATTTTATTTTTTGAAGCTGGACGTAAATAACTGCACGCAGGATGACACCAGTGTTGATCACCGAGCTCTGGCAGCCAACTGCTAAATTGCACCGCCCAGCACGTTAGTGGAATCACACGGCACCGGGCTGATGTGAGCTGGGAGGAAGAACACCAATCCAACTCCATACCCAACCGTCCAGCCTCCCTGGTGACAGGTACCGTTAAAAAGCAGAGGAGAGACTGGAAAGATTAAACCAAAGACACTTTCCAAGTACAAGATGAACCCCAAACTCCACCTGAGGACAACTGCAAGGGCAAAGCAAGCAGACCTGAAACCTAATCAAGGGCCAGCCCTCAGTACAAGAGCATACGGCGGACACGCATCTCGGGCCGTGTTCACCAGGGGGCGTTCTGGGCTGATACCAAAGTAATAGGGGCTCGTAGAACCAGACAGACGTAGCTGCTGGGTTATATTTTCCAGTAACCAGTTGATTCCACCGTTGTGCTGTCTGATACTGATATCTGAGCAAGGGAGGTCAAATCTAGTTCAGGTTATGGCTAACCAGGCCGAGAGCACAGTTCCGCCTGCAGCGTAAGCACACACTCAGACCCTCAGAGCAGGCTGTAATTCCATTGCACTCAAAGGTATTACTCATCTACTTCCATTTCTAGAAGGACTGGATGGTTTTCTCATTATTTTTCCTCCCACTTCTCCTCCTCCTCAGATCCCATCTCTTCTTTCCCCACGTATTGTTAATACATCCACCACCCGCACTCGTTTTCCTTTGTACCATGCCATGCTGTTCCTGTTTGAAGAGTACTTGGCTGACTCTCTCTCCTTTGATTAAGCAAACTGTTACCTGAAAAAAAGCAAAAAACCCCTAACCTCACAAACCAATATTCCATCAAGGACTTCAGTGAATCCTGTTAAGTTTCAATTTTCTAGAAGGCGGCTGATTTAAAACCAAAAGCTCTAGCAGTTCTGGATAAAGAGGCAGCACGTCTTTAGATGAGTACATGCACAGGTTATGACCACCAACCCAACCCACACAGGGATGCCCATATGGTAATGCAGCACGTTACCAAGTGCGGTGCGCTAAGTCTCCACAGAAATCCGTCCCATCTTTCCCGTTATTACCGACGCACAAACCTGCGTGGTGTGCTGTGCAGTATCTAAAACATCCTCCATCAGAACACAGGTCATGAGAAATTCGGCTGAGAAAGAGTTCAGACACCTTCTGGCATGACGACGTCTCTAAGAAACACTAATGTGCCTGGGGAAGTGCTGAGGGAGGTCTCCGAAGCAGGCAATAGTCTTCCCATTCTTCTACCTTCTGTTCCAGCGTTTCATTCCCAGGCAACCAGGAGCAATTCCCAAATCATTTCTTCCTCCTACATGTTTCCCACCTGGGACAAAGACACTCGAACCCAGTGCCATGGCAACCCCAGCAGCCACACAAGCACTTTGGGTCTTTAGGGAAAATGAAAATTCTGAAAGGAAGCTGGAAGATAAAGGCTCCTATTCCTCAGTTCCCACTGTTAGGAAGTAATTGCAAAAATACTTCCATCAGTAGCGCACTCTGGCTGAATTGGTTGTCCTTTAAAAAAATACCACAGTGCAAAGAAGAAGATAAAACAGGAAAATTCTGAGAACATTAACATGCTGCGTAACCTCCGAGCTTACAGTTGGTTGTCATCATCACACGGTATGACAAGAGAATGCATAGAAAAAATAATAAACGAGTGACCTCTTTGTGATCAGCTCAAGCAGAACACGATCCCAAACTTGCCTCATCAGCCCACTGACGTAAACCTGAGTCTTCTCACCGACTCCAGCAGCCTTGGATCAGGCCTCTACGTTTCTGAGTGATACAATTTGGATTTTATCGTTCTGCACTCCTGAGCCTGATCCAGCAGAACTTGCAAGGAAGGCCTCCTGGGTGCAAATCTGATCTGAAACTCTACGGTTCTTGGCCCGTTTCTGTTGTTTCTTGGGTGCTTTCAGGGCACAAGGTTAATGATCGCACATCTTGGGGATGTTTCTCAGCTCATTAACCAACGAGAAGAGATTCCTTTCATCCTGTCCAGACAGAATGATATCATCCTTATACTTTCAAAACCTTCCAACTCAGGCTTGTCCAGAGAGCATTTCTTCCCACTCCTAAGTGAAAACCTATTTTGGTGATAAAACCTTAAAGATTTATTTAAATGACATTTTAACATGACAGCCTCATACGTTCTTCTAGTTTTTTCAGCTTTGCATGCACCGCTCCTTTGGCCTCTGTCCCGCAGGCCTTTCGCTCCCAACACGGAGCCTTTTGATCTCTGTTTCTTTTTGCCCTTAAGACTGTGTATTTTTTCCTTTAACAGAGGTTATTTGGGAATAACGCTCATGTCACAAACACCAATCGCAAGTACCTGTAGTACTCAATTAAAACGAGAAGCCCAGATGTTCAGCGTCTTTAGGATCAAGACTTAAATGACTGGGGAAGTTGAGCTTACAAAACGTCGTCCCGGGGCAATCTGATACGGAAGAGCCGTTAGAGATAATCGCGCCTATTTACACCCCTGAGGAACGCTAGAGATCGTCCCGCTCTATGATAGGATTCCCAGACTACACCTAACCAGATGCTCATCCCAGATGTTTAAAAACAAACTTCCACTGTCTTTAATAAGGAGTCTCAGGAGCTGTGCTGCTCCGTGCCCCCGGCCCTACGGAGCAGTCAAATGGTAGAGCAGAGCGCGCCCTCGGTGGCACCCTGGGAGCTGCTGCCCCGCAGGGCACGTCCGCATCGGCAGGGGACACCAAGTCACCCAGCTGCTCCTATGGCCCCACAGCACAGCAACATCCTCAAATTGTCTGCAGAAACAGCGTCGATCCTTGCATCCATGGCCTTCCTGATCCAGTACAGACACGGGCGATGCTGAAGTAGTGACGCCTCCAACAGGACTATACCCTAAGCAGCTCACTCATTTCGGTCTAACAATAAACGTAGGTTAAGTGTGGCGACCCATCGTAGCTCAAACTAGGAGACCCCCCGCTTTTCAAACGCCCAGATTAGTGGCTGGTCAGAAGCTGTTGGCTGTGGAAATAACACCTGCCCCTCCTCCCTCCAGGCATCCATCACCTTTTCTAAAGCTGAAAATATTCACGAGGATTGCTGGGCTGCTACGTCCCCACTGTCAATAAACGCGTTTCTGGGCTGTGTTTCTCCTCCAGCCCAAGCCAAACAAAAGCACGCTGCATTAGCTGGGAATTCCTGTGAACTTCTGAGGGCCCCCTCCTTCCCTGCATTCCTACCCAGGCGAGCGAGAAGGTCCTCTGCAGCCTGAGCAGCCGGCCTCAGCTCACTGCCGCTTGCTGTAAGCACCTACCTGTTCATTCGTGTTCTCCCGATGGTTGATTCCACCTCGCTTCGGAGCACAGAGACAAAGCTCCAAGCGTTTTCTCAAACTCAGGCAAAACTTAGGACAGTACATGTATTCTGACATCGTGGTCTGAGCATTCTTGTTCCAGGCCATGATTACATCAAACATTACGAGCTGACCGTTTTTTCACATGGTTGTCTGTGTGACTCCTGCCTGACCCGGTTCTTCACAAGGAAGAAGAATCGAGAGCCTTTCCCGTTCCCAGGGGAGAAATCCGCTTGGCGTTTGCAGATGCTGTGTCACATCCTACCACGTTTAAGTGGTTTTCAATAGCTGGGACTTCCCAGGGGAGGCCCTGGTCACCGTCCTGCAGAGCTTCCTCGGTCCAGAAGAGCTGACCCAAGGCTCAGCACCGTAAACCAGCAAACAGGCTTACCCAGTGCAATGGGGACCGCACGTACCAGTGAGGTGGTCGGTTTTTTACATGATTTTAACATTACCTGGCTAAGACCTGCTCCTTCTTGCTGGTCCCTGCATTCCCTCACATTGGCAGAAGAAAGATGAGGTTCCAAGAAACACAGCAAACCAAGATCCTTGGCATGAGCAGATAGCCCACCCGTGAGATACAAATACACGCTCCTGCCACCAGTCTGACAAATATGGAAAATTATCCACGTTTCCCTGCTATCACAGAGCGAGAGCACAGGCATTTTTATAAGCAATGACCAAGTGTTCAGGGCCATTTATATGCAAGGGTTCATATTCACACCAGAAAGACTGAAAAGAGTGGGGTATAAAAAGGCCATAATTAATGAAGGGTTCCCTCAAGGAGTCTATATCGGTGCGCGCACACATAAAGACCAAGAGATGCCCAGCAGTTCAGAGGTACCTGGACTACCTCTTCAAAGGCTCAGCCTCTGGAATATTTTCCTAGCTCCTTAACTTGAGAGATGAAGAAATGTAAAAAAAAAAAAAAAAAAACCAAAACAAATTTTAAAAGAGAAAGAAAGAAGGGGGGGTGGGGGGAAAGAAAGCATGTGCTATGCTATTGCTTCACTTTTCTTTCTGAAATAGTCACATTTCTGCCCATCTTCTACCGAGTGTTTGCGGGGCTCTTCCCCATGCTTAATGAAAGAGGTCAAAAACCCCAACAAACCACCTTACAAAAAGGCTACGTAAGCATTTTGGTGTGTGAAGATGCCGAAGCTCCCCAGCACTCCTAGCCCATGCACGCAGAGGGAAGGAAAACCAAGGCCTATCCATAAACGTTACGAGGTTGGTAATCCTACAGCATTCCTCAAACCAATGAGGCAGGATTTCCCAGCTCATTGCTTGAGCGCTTCGTGCAAGGCACTTCTGAGGAAACCAACCTCTACACAAAGCTAACGAAGAAGACAATAGGGTGGTGCACCATCGGCCATCATTCCCAAAGCGGCTACAGAAAGCCATGGATACCGTAACCTCCATCAGCGCAGGGCGCTGCCCCGGGGCAGGGCTGCATTGCCGCAGATGCGGAAAGGCTAAACCCACGCTACCCGGTAGCTTGAGGCATCCCAGTATCTTCTCCAGAAACCCAGATCTCTGGTTCCCACCTTTCCAAGAAAGCTCGCTGAAAATTCATCACAAATAACTGCAATAAATTAAAAAAAGGAAAGTGAAGCAGACAGATGGCGTGTGGTTATTGCGATGAGAACACAGCGCAGGAGCCAACAAATGCTCCGCTACGCACATGAGGCTCCTTCCTCGCCGAATGCCCCGCAGGTGCCCACATCCACCTTTCCGCACCCGGTGCCCCTTGCCACGCTGACCGCTATTACCCACTGCACGGGTCTCTTCCAGACGAGTGCTACAATAGCGTGACAGAACCAGATCCCCTCTGCCCAAGGATGGAATGAAGCCATCTACCAGAAACGAGCCTTTTTGGTCTGAACTTCTCGATAGACAGGGCATCAGCTACAGGCACAGGGCTTTGACACCAACCGAAAAGAACGCGCTAAGTTACAGGAACGGAGCTGCTGTCCTGACGTGCTCCCTCTGACCAAACCAAAGAAGATGGGGAGACGCTGAGGACATTAAGACCCTCTCAGAGGACTGACCAAATCCCAGACAACATTCAAAGATTCTGAGGTTGGACAGACTCATCAAGTAGATGTTCATCATCTCGCTAACCTTCGTATATTATGCGCTGCCATTTAGAAATTCCTGAATTGTTTGCCTCAGCCACTGCGTGCTCCTGCTAAAATTCCCCACGTTGTAGCTACCTGAACTTTGCAAAGGCTTCCATGGATTCCAAACATAGATAAAGCCTGTCAGCACATGAAAGGTTGCGGAGGGAAGAGATGCTGAATTCGCCGAAGCAGACCCAGAAGGTCCACCATCAGGCACGCACTGTGTCTCACCGGGCTCGGGGTCTGCCAGCCCAGCTGACAAAGTGATTTCAACCCAGGAGCATCGGGCTGAGCCCATGGCCACCACCACAGAGGCTCATTTCGCACCGGTCGGTCGGTCGCCCAGCAGAGACGCGCGAGCTAGGTTTGAGTGGCCTTGCTGGGGTACTAGAGGCAAAGAACCTTTGGCAGCACAGGTCTCGGGAGAAGCCAGGGCGGTGAGCCTGCACGGTTCAGGCTGCTGCTCGGCTACTGCTGTGCCACCCCGCCCTCAGCAGCAGGGACTCATCCCCTGAAAGACCAATAAAAGCCCAACAGATTTCATTTGAAATGGCTGTCAGTTCTTACCTGCTCAGTCACACACAAAACCCACACCAAATAATTTAAGTCGCTGAGGACTGGCAACGAGGAATTGCTTGATTCCTCTCTGATATTTGTATCTAATTCCAGTTCTGTGTCTTGCATGTAGTTGTTCTTGTCCTTCTCAAACCCTCTTAAGTTCCAAGAACATGTGAACACCAAGTACAAACAGGAATTTGAGAAGCTGAGAGATGTTGAAAGAAAGGCAGAGCGCTGAAGGGGAATGGAGCTGCTCTTCCATCCTCAGCCCACAGCACCAAACCCCTCAATGTTCACTATGCAATGCGTCGGCCGGTAAGGATATGTGGAATATTAAAAAGGGGGGGAAAAACATACAAGGAATGGATTAAACTACGCAATAATTATTCTCAGATGGACCAGACACATTATCTTCAAGACAAGAGGAGAATCCTTGGATATGTCAAAATACATCCGATCAAAACAACTGCCTTCAAACCGCAGTAATTGCAACCAGTAGAGGAAGGAAAACAGTACCAGTCATTGGCACGATTTAGCTGTTACTCAGAAAGAAACAGGACCCAAACTTCAAACAGAAGTTGTACGGACAGGCGAGTCTTAAGAACAACTTGGAACATTGAAGTCATACGAGTATTTCTATTAACATCTCATGTCCCACAATATCCTACCAACTTAGGCACAGCTCAGGCTTGTTTCCACTCAGATGAGTACAAACTTTGCCCTTGGTTAAGGAAGGAAAAACCAAGCATTTTGCAACATTTCTTGACGAGGACACCGTGTGGCTGAGTTCTGCTCTCCTGGATGAAAGCACACGGGCACTGCTCTTGGCAGAGGAACCGCGGGTATGACCGGTGGCATATTTCAGCAACACATTTGAACGCTTTCTTTCCAAACAGCTCAGTCAAACCCGCCTCTTTCAAAAGCTACCGTAGGCTAGAGTCACCCAGAACGGATTTGCAAACCGTCAGCGCAGGGTACTGTACCTTCTGTATGGACGTCGGGGAGCGTGTCGGTGGGATGCTGCGCTACAGCTGACCGCCTGTACACCATGTGGATTCTTCCCTTCTCCTCTTCCATTTGCTTTCCTCTTTCCAAAGGCTCAATGAAGTATTCATCCTTATCCGTTCTTATCATTCCAGCCTGGCGAGGAAGAGAGAAAGCACACCAACATGTCATTTGAGAGCCTAAAGACCCGGCCTGATGCTTTAAACACAAATATCAAGAGGGGTGAAGAGAAGATGCTCAGCGTGTTACTGCCCTGTAAGACTCAAATTACTGCTGGGTTTCCTTTGCTCGGGCTCTTGCGGGAGGCGGTATCCCTCTGCTCCCTGGGGACGTTCATCTGGCTGAGGCCACTCTTCAAAGGCATGAAGGGAAGATCTTGCATATGTACGAGATACCTTACCCCTTCAAAATCACAACTAAGACCAAAGCCACGTAGGAGTTTGCCATTTGTAAGCTCTGCACAGCTATTCCGAGCCCGGCATGCTGAGCACTGCGTACTGCTGTGTCCTGCTAATCCTTACCCCATGTATATCCCCGAATCCCTGACGGCTCAGGCCCTTCACTAAAATCAGCAGAAGCCATACGGTTTCCTACTTAAATGAACAGTTCCATCCTACAACTACATACCTATCGACAATTCTTCAAACCCCTTTCTCTACGCCTTCCGCCCCTGTGAAAGCCGCGGGACAGGTTTGCAGAGAAGGCAGATTTATCCCGGCCATTACCACAATTAAACTCAGCGGATTACGTCGCACCTGCCTAAGTCCAGTTTAAGGGAAGAGAGACTCATGCTCAGGAGGAAAAATTTCTTTGCTGGCGCTCAAATCCCAGTAAGTAATGGTGAAGGAAATCTGGCAATGCACTCAAGGCAACAGTCACTTAACAAAACCCCGCTGACGTCAAAGGGCAGCAAGGCTTGTCTTCTTCCAGCACAGCCAGTGAAAGCAAGAACATCACGCAGGGGAAAACGGACACAGAATACTGGGAAGCACCAATGGGATACGTATTTTGAGGAATCTGAAAGGTACTGTCAAGGAGAGCAGGGTGGCAGAGCCCCATCCCACACGGCTGCTGCGGAGGCGCTGGGACCGGTGATGTCGGCCAGGGTGCCGGAGGTGTTGGGGCAAACACCCCGCAGCCAACCCACCCTGGAACTCCTGCAAACATTTCGCTCTAGGGTCAAGGCGCGATGTCTGCTCAGCTCAAACCAAGGCGTGCGAAACCTCCTGTTCTCATCCCGCCTCCATCCCTTCCAGAGGTGAGCTTAGGTCTCGCACACAGGGAACCGGGCAGGAGAGCCCTTCAGCTACAGCTGCCATCGCTCGCCGGCAGCAGAGCGACGCCTTGGCTTTGTCCACAAACCCAAGCAGCCCCTGCAAGAGAGCTCAGCAACTGCAGATTTCACTGCACGTAAGGCAGGAATTCATAGAATCATAGAATGTTTGGGGCTGGAAGGGACCCCCAGAGGTCACCCAGCCCAACCCCCCTGCAGGGAGCAGGGACACC
>NW_009259428.1:231865-250516 GCF_000687185.1 Egretta garzetta | reverse complement strand
CGCCTTGGCTTTGGCCCCAACCCCAGCCAGCCCCTGCAAGAGAGCTCAGCAACTGCAGATTTCACTGCACGTAAGGCAGGAATTCATAGAATCATAGAATGTTTGGGGCTGGAAGGGACCCCCAGAGGTCACCCAGCCCAACCCCCCTGCAGGGAGCAGGGACACCTCTAACCAGATCAGGTTGCTCACAGCCCCATCCAACCTGGTCTGGAATTACAGCTATGGCCTCAACTGCAACCATAGACATGTACGAATTATGAATCAAAAAAGCCCCCAAATAAACCAAAAAACCTGATCCTGACAGTTCTCTGCTCCAGCTTTGAGTGCCATCAACCTTATCTATGGCAACGCTACACAGGTTTTTATTTTTTTTTTGGCAACAAATGGAGATTATCGTAGCCCAGGCTCAGATAATTTATCACATACAAGTAGACAGAATTGTGCGGGTATTTGGCAGCGTACAAAAACCAGTATTTTAACAAAAATGCCCAAAATGTCAGCCACAGTGGCTCACCCCAAGCCTTCCATCCCCTGTGCTTTCTGACAAATTTTTGGTTAACTAATTTCTTCAAATATTGGCTCTAAACGATATAAATCTAAATTCTGCATTCTTCCCATGCTTTCATTACATGAGTAGCAGCAACAAGTGAGATTTTTGCTTGGAATAACTCCGGTTAGCAACACAAGTCAGTTTTCCCGTGGCTTGTAGACATCATTAGAGCGGGGCTTAACAAGTCCCCTTTGCATGTTAATGGCTTGCTTGCCATTTTGCTGAGCAAAACCAAGTCTCACACCTACAGTTGCTACGTTACTGCTTAGACCTTGTCTTGGCATCAAGGGTTTTTTGTAAATAACCCATTTTCTCCGAGGCTGTTGCCTGCGAGGGGAAAGCAGCTCTATCCAAAAGCGGTGCTCGGTGCTGAAGCAAAGCCTGGCTTCCCTTTCCAGCGTCAACGTGTGCGCTTTTTCTTGTCTGTCTTAAACCCACGGAGAGCGAGCCATGATTAAGTTTTTGAGAATGGGTGTGCCTTGCTGTGGAAGGAACAGAAGAATAATCTGCGAGCACCAAGCACAGTTTCCATTTTCACAGCTCTCCGCAAAACACTTTGACAGACCTAACACATTCCGCCCTCAACACATTGGCTCACGGTCTGCTCCTCAAAAGGAGACACCGATAACCCGGCCCTATTAATACGAGACAGAAGGAGTTGCTAGTTTAAAAGTCTAACTGCTCATTAAGAGGGACAGTGCCCAAAGCCAACAGCCCGCTCCACCTCATCGCGCTGAACTGATCACGTGGAGGCAGGGTAGCGGCGAACGCCACCCATCGCAGGGGCCTGGAACTGCCTCGAGGGGGTTCGCCCCCGTAATCATGAACACGTGTGACAACTTCTCTGCAAAAATTTGCCAGTGGAGCTGAAGGGCTGGATTTGCAACCGGTCGTCTCCAACAGGGGGTTCCTAGAGAGCAACGCAGATCCAGCGTGTGGGCAACCGCCTTGCCCGCAGGCGAGCCTGGATGCAGAATCCAGCTTGCCTTCCACTCCAACCCCCTCTTCCCCCCAAATATCATCAATAAAAAGAGCTTGAAATTTTCCAAATGAATGGAGGAAGGGGGCATAAGCTGGCATGGGCACTTTTAAGCAGATCTCTGTAAACTCGACCGTCAGCCCAGCCTTCCCTTCCCCGCCAGCCGCAGGGAGAAGCAAGCAGGTGCCCCGAGCACATATTTTTAAAGGCTCGCTTGGAGGAAAGACTGCGGTGGATTTTCAAGAAAGAAGTATGTAGTGGAAACATTTTTTTCCACAAAAGCCCATTTTATGGAGCAATACAGGAAAGCATAGTCTGAAATCTTGGAATGCTATTAGTTTTACTACTTTTTGTTATAAATTAACCACGTTCAAAATTTCCATCGACTGCAGGGTGCAGTTTGAAATCCCTGCTTCTGCGAGGTTTATCGAGAACTGTCCTCGGCACTCGGAAAATGTGAGAATGGGAACACAGCAGAAGCACCAAAAGCAAAAAGAAGCCTTTGTGGTGCGGTGGCTGGAAACGAACCCGCCGCCTCTCGGCACCGTTTCGACCGTGACCGAGGCGCGGGGAGTGGATTAACTTCTCCGCTTTCCTACAGACTTCGCTTCTCCCATTTTTCAAGGGCAGCCAATTCCCCTCCCCGAGGGGTGTCACGGGGAACCCGCTGGAGGCCTCTTGAGCACCTTCTGCACACCCACCTTGCCGCGCAATATCCGTAATCGTCTTTAAACGACTCACGACCGCTAACGCGTTTCATCCCTGCGGCTCTTTTCGTCCTCCTCCAGCCAGAAGTAATGGGGCATAGCAAACGGAGGGAAAACCTTTCCGCCAAATTAAACCGATGCCGGAGCAAGTCCTGCCTGAGTTCATCATAAAAGGTAACCGGGAGCAAGGCCAAGTCTGGTCTGGCACAGGCGGCCCACCTGGGAGGGCTTCCCGGAGGACAGCAGACGATGCGTTCTTCGCTGGACACCCCCTGACAAAGCAAACCCTGGAAAAAGGCACTTCCCCGTCCCCCCGATGCAAAAAGACACAGACAATAAGAAAGGAATTACAAACACTAGAAAGCCTTGCGAAAACAACCTACAAGGGCAGGTTAACCTAAGGCATCGCTTCCTGAGCCAAAACCAACAGGGTTTAAGGCGGAACACGATTCCGTATAAATATGCATGGGGTATTAGCTGCGAGAGAGGAGAGAGCCGCTCATTCAGGGAGCACAAGAGAGAGCTGTGGAGCGACCGCTCAGAAGGGGCACGTTTACCTCCGCTGTGAGAGCAAACATTACGGGTGGGAGTCGCAAAAGTATTTTAGGAAGTGAAACGCCCCGTTTCTAGTGGTTTGCAACGAGGGCAAGCCATTTCATTCTCAGGCGTGTTTTGAAAAGCCCACCCTCCAACGTCAGAAAGCGAAGGCGTCTGTTTGGCACGGCAGCGGAGGCACGCTCTTGGCCGTTACCAAGTGCCGCTGACACTTGCCACCGAGCGTCACTGGGGAGCAGAAGATGCCCGGGGTTCTTATGAGTCTACAGGGCATTTATTTTACAAAGCAAACCTCCAACAGAACACCCCCATCCTACCTATCGTCTCATGTTCAATGCACCGAGGCCAGCAAACGCTCTCTGTTGATGCCAGTCTCCACTGCCCACCTCTATCCCAAATTCTGGGGGGTTTTTCCTTCCTACTGTCCTCTGATAGACTGGACCTGCTGCCCCCAAACACAAAAGCTGCTTTTCCTCATGCAGCTCCCTCTACAAAGCACTCATTTGCCCAACTGCCTATGGAAAAAGCTTGACAAAAGGCTTCTAAAGTGCTGAGGCCTCTACTGTTCTCATCAGTCACGTCTTGCTCTCCCAACCTCCTGGCTCCCACTGAACCCCACAAGCGCTCCACAGCAGAAGCTGTCTTGGAATCATAGAATCATTTGCTTGGAAAAGACCTTTAAAATCATTGGGTCCAACCATACCCGTCCACCACTAAACCCTGTCTCTAACCATGTCTTCATGGACATGATCTAGCATGGTAGATAGCTGATCCACCAAAAGATACTGGTATAACCCGAATACACGACAGACACATTCCATCTGTGCCTGTATACAAATGCTAGAAAATAACACCAAACAACTAAAGGGGTGTGACCAAAATGATCCAAGGAGTCCTCGTTTAGAGAAGATCCGAGTATGCATGCTATAGTACCTGCAGCCATCGGATCCTCCAACACCATCAGAGCGTACTGGTTTGAAGCTAAAAGAATTGCAAATGCAGAGTCTTTGACACGCTGGGAATGCGAATAAAGCAGGGTCTACACGAGGAGCCAGGCTCCGGGACAATCGAGCACCAATTCACAGACGTTTCAGTCGTATGACAGAGGCTGACACGGGCTCCACTTCACCGCACCAGCAAGGAGCTTACGGGAGCAGGGTGACCACAACCGTGCCGCTTACCCAGGGGTTCCTCAGAAAACACCAGCGCAATGATCACCAAGAGGAGAGGGTGAGTGGTGGCTTCAGTGTCACACCAAGTCCTCCTGGGAGAGTTAACTCTCCCTGTTTCTCTACAAACCTCCAGGTAGCGCCGCTCCGTTGGCTGCACTCCCACCGAGCAACGCTCAGAGACAGCCGCCTCCTGAGGGAACCAAACCTGCAAGGGTTCGCTTTCGATCAGAAGGGGTCAAAGTTGGTGAAACATGGTGAATCTTGAAGGATACCAGTGGGACAAGCCCTCCATTTTTCCCGCTGGCCTGTAAAGGCCCAGGGTGCATTTCCCCACCACTATTTTAAGCTAACGACTCGCTGGAACCGCCGCCGGTCCCGCAGGGGTGCACCCCCTGCCCCAGCAGTGAGGGCAACGCCAGCACCACAGCCACAACGAGCTCCACGGGCTTCCATCCACCAGGGCTTCCCCGCCGCTGAGCGGGTACGGGTGTCGGTAGGACGTTGAATTATAGCTCAGTACTGACAGGTCCAGCTATTCTCCATTGCCTCAGAGGCAGCGAGTGCACAATACAGTCATTACTTTTGGGGAAAAATGCTTTCATTCCAGTGTTTTGTGGCTTTGCCATTACTTTAATCTATGCATGCGCTTACCTTCACAATATCGTATCTCAGCCAGTATCTGTATCTCGAACCCCCTCCGCATTTTTGTAAGACTTCAATGACTCCACCACAGAAAAGGTCGCAATATCAATTACGGTTTTAAATTGCCCTCGTCACTACACAGAAATAGTTTTTCAAAGGTTGACGTGATGCTCTGGGGAAGCGAGGCAGCCATTCGCAGCTATTTCCCCTAAGCGAGCTCTGCCCAGGGAAAGAACCCATCGTGTAAAGCTACGTTAAGCAAATCAGAAACACAATATTGGAATATTTGCCAGCTGTGGCATGGCTGCTCCCAGGCCGACGTGACATGCCCGGGGGTAAAGCCTGAGAGCAGTTCTGTTGCCAGGCTGGTTCTGTAGGCTGCTCACATCGGGTTTATCCCCCTCTCTCATGTTTTTTGTTTGTTTTGTTTTTTTTTTTTTTTAATATCTTCCTTTTTTTACTTCGGTGAGAAAGCAGAGGGCTCCCTTTCTAGCCCGTCCTTCCCAAGGACAACCCGCTCCTCGCACCACCTTGCTCCCTACGCTCTGTCCCAGCTTTTCTAACCAGCTCCTTTGCTGCCAGACTTGTTCCAGACTTTAACTCTGCATTTTTTGTTTAGTTTTGTATTTTGTCCTCTCTCCCCTTCCAGCCAGAAACTAGGAGCAATATGCAAGCACTTGTCTGGCAGTCAGTGGGGATGACCTAGGTAACCCATTTCTTCTACAGATTGAGGACAAACAGTGCTGAATGAGGCACGCCAGGCCCCGGAGGTCGGAGCCAGCTCCCGAGAACGGCCTGCAAGCCCTGCAACCCCCTGTCCCACACTGACAAATGTCAGCCGCCGCTCTCCGCTGACGGTACCGGGTACACGGAGACACCAGGAGCCCGGCTGACGAGCCTTGTGTTCCTCTAAGAGCTCATGCTCCTGCATTAAATGCCTTATTCACCCACTTCCAGTTGCTTTTATGAAGACCCAGAGCCTTTGTGCAACACTGAATACAACGACCAAGGAGCTCAAGCCCTTCGCAGCACCCCGAAGTGAATCACAGAATCATGGAATGTTTTGGGTTGGAAGGGACCCCCAGAGGTCACCCAGCCCAACCCAACCCCCCTGGGAACATTCCAGGCCAGGTTGGATGGGGCTGTGAGCAACCTGATGTGGTTAAAGGTGTCCCTGCTCCTGTGCAGCACTGAATACAACGACCAAGGAGCTCAAGCCCTTCGCAGCACCCTGAAGTGAATCACAGAATCAGAATGCAGAGGAGGATGCTCTTCTTTCGTGTGATGAAGACAGGGCCTCTCAGGCTATGTACCCATCAGCGCTGCGTCGCAGCCCTCCTGCGATTGCCCTCTGCTCCCACACCATGACGTTCCTCCAAGTGGAGCAGCATGGGCAATGCCGTGGTCCGACACGCTCCTTCCGGAGGGAAGGAAGAGAAGCGGGATACTGGCAGCAGCGAGTCAGAGAAAGGAGCCAGGCACTGCCATATCATCCAAGCTTGCAAAAATGCTCAAGAATTGCTCTCCTCCTCCTCCTCGAGATTCCTCCAAATCTTTTTTCCTTCCACTCTTGGATGGAGGGAAGCTGAGTATCATTCTCAACCGTGCAACAAATAGGGACGCCGCATACGCCAAGCCTAGCTTCCCCTCCCACTCGGGTTTCCTAAGAGTACCCGAGATGGACTCCCAACACCTTGGTTTCCTACACAGTAACCAAGTGAATCAATCGCCATATGTGCCTTAAAAACAGAAATACGTACGGCGTCCCCTAAGGGTCGGAGTTGGGGTATCTGAATCTGTTCTCACCTCGGGCCACAAATCGCTTGTTCGGCTCCTGACAAAACCTCTTAACGGATTCTCCACGTGCGATGGGTCAAAATGAGCGCGTTGCTGGCGCTGACCCGAGGGGTTTCAGCCGGCAGCATCGCTGATCCCAGCTACCGCCAGCGCCGACCGAGCCAGAGCGGCAGCAGCGGGACCCAACGCAGACCAACACAAAGCTGCTACCTCCCAGAAAATGCCACCTTCTGACCATCCCATCCATGACATCGGGAAATGTTTCCAGGGCTCTCCCCCCCCACCCCTCTCCTTTCTCCCCTTCTCCCGGCTGGACAATCGCAGGTGGCCGACAGCTCGCTCCTGCCGCTAACTAAATAGAAGCCCTATTGAAAAGCATCAAGAGCTCTGTGTTCCCTCCGTTTAATATCCCAGCACCAGCCGAGCAGACACTACATCCTGCCAAGACAAACACATGGGGCTTGGCAGAAGGGGAGGGGGACAGGTTCTGGAGACAGCCCTCCAGTCTAAACTTCTTAAGGAGTCGATAGAAACATGCTTTTATAAAAAAAGGTGCTGCCTCGTCTAAAACCACCGATCCGGCGCGCAAACACTGCCACCTTTCACCCTCCCTGTTAGCTTAAGGGGTGTTCAGTTCAGTGACTGTGCAAAACCTGCGTCACGGCTACCTGCTGCTCGCTTTTTTAATCCAAAGGCGAACGCTTTTTGGAGCCGCACCGAACACTGCTTGATTTATTGGCAGTAAAAATAAAAGCAAAGGAGGATGCTTTGCCTGCAGCACATTTCCCTTTGCCTGCCTCCACCAAAACAGAGCTACAGTGGGTGGAAACGGGTTGTAAGCTCCCTGCGTGGGTAGCTCCAGGGTTATACCTTCAATTCACCAGGCGGATATTATGTCTCGTGCTACGTGGAATCCATATTTCGTCAAGAATCAACTGATACTCTGAGTTTCTTCTTCAGAAATAGTCTAGAAGCTTCGGAAGTTGTATGGCTTGCCCCACGATGCCCCTCTTCAGTTCCTGACTATCACCCGGAGCGCTATGCTCTGGAATTTCTTCAGGCGCCAAGTGTGCATCTCCCTCTTTAGGTGGGAGCACGCGACACGACGACTCAGGCCGTGGGCTGTCCCCTCGCCCAACGCCCAGGGTGGCTCTTGTCAGCCCCCGCTGCAAACAGGCGCTGGACCTCCAGTGGGCTCCGAGCCGGAGCAAGGCAGGGCCCTGCCTGCAGCCCCGGGGACAGGGAGCAGGACCCCCCGCATGGAGACGGGCTGGGGAGTACCCAGGGTTTGAGATGCTTAAGGAGAGAAGTGACACAAAAAGGCACAAGTGTCCTGCTCGCATGCATCAGGGCTGTGTACATCACCCGGCCGGTGAACTCGCTCACTCCCATGGCTTTTAATTTTTTCCCCACTGGCCACAGCTGTCGACTCCTGCAAGAAAGCATGAATTGGACTGGGATTTTGACTAATTCTTGCAGTAGATCCAGGGCTGGCGGCTAGCAGTAGCCTTTTTGCAAGGGGCCTTTCTGTCTGCCCCATTGTGCCACAACCACGCACCACGGGACGGGGCGGGAAAGCCCACCGGCTCCTGACAACGGCGCCTGGTTGCCTTAGCAGTCCGAGTACCAGCAGCCCATCCCTGACACCGTGCTTTTTGCTGGGGCGACTTGGAGGGGTGATGGAGCTGAGCCCACCGCGGAAAGCCTGCCCATCAAGTGTCCCAGCCACTAAACAGATACAGCGGGGCAAGCCCTCGCCCTGCTGGAATAGCTGGGCATGTCTGACCTGCTCCTCACACCCATAGGAGCCACGTTTCTGCGAAGAGTATATCGTACAGACAAACCCGTATCAGTAATGGAAAAGGAGTATCAGAGTCCAGTCCACCACTAAACAGAACTGGCAAGCAGAAGCACGTTTGCGTAGTCCTACGGTTTCACTTATTAATTTAGCACGGCTACGCCAAGCATTGCTTTCAAACTACAGCTCATCCATCAACTGCCTGGGTTAAAATGTGTGACAGAACACCTGCAGATACCCTTCCGACAGCACGGATGCGTTCTCCTGCTAGAGCAAAGATCTAGTAGATAGAGAGCTCCTTTCCCAGCTTCCCAAAGCATCGTTTTGGAGTCAGTACCCACAATATTCGTGCTCTGTACCAAACAAGGATCAGCTCCACCATCCGCAGAATACCCCCCCAGCACGTCACCCACCCCAATCCAGCGAGACTTCTGGGAGAGACGGAGTCGAGTACCATCACAGGTACAGCTGAGTCCCATTGCTTGTACACAAATCCATCTGGCAAAGCAGGGAGGAGATCCCCTCCCGCTCGGAACGCCGCTCAGCTATCTCTCACGCTTGCCTGCTTGGTCCCCTGTTTATTCTAGCCTCTGTAGTTATTGCTTGCCTGACTTGCTTAGATCAACGTATAAAACGATCAATTAAAACAAAGTGAAAGCAGTTGAGTATCACAAGTTTTCTTCTATTTACGACCCTTCCAAGCAGTTCAGACTCACTGATCTGCATTGTTTTATCACAACGTTGTGTACAACATAGAGCACCGCCCTGATAAAAGCGGCTGCGGAGAAGATTTGATATCAATACAGAAAGCAAAGCGACCGTACATAGCATTCATTTCAAATTCCAAGCAATTACAAAGAGTTACAAATCTTCTCTTAACCTCAGTGAAAACGCAAAGCGAGAAGTCCACCCGCCCAAAGAGGAAGGCACCGGGCATCACTCTGCCCCCGGCGCGCGTCGCCGCAAGCTGTCGTCAGAACTGCAGCGAAATGGAAGGGAACCAGCTGCTCCGCATGCCGGGGAGACCGTGGGGAAGGAGGGCAGCTCCTGCTCCGGGACTGCCAGGAGCCTGGGAAATGGGAGCCAGCGCCAGCAGCCTTCCCTGCTTTGAGTAGGCTCGAAAAAATCAAGGTGGCAGAAAATTAAATGGAGAAGCAAAGACACAGACAAGCAGCTGGAGAGGGTCGAGAGCCTGCAGCGTGGACATGCAGGCTCCCTCTTTGACGCCGACCCTTCCCTCGCGCGCGTGCTCGTGCAGCTGAATGCACGCGAGCGCAGGATTTTGACGATTCCCATCTAAACGCGTTGCTGCCACGTGAAGTTAGGAACAGACCGAGGTACACGCTGAACAAAGACATCTCAGAAGGAATTTGTGGGTCTGCGAGACGGCACCGCAAACCAAGGAGGGTTCCCATCGCCAGCGATGGCAGGGGCCATCCCCAGGACCCGGGGCGGGTGGCACGTCGCTCAGAGCCTGCTTCTCCGTCGCGTAAGGGGATCCAGGCCCCTGCCGAGGTCCGTCTCGCAGGGCTGGCAGGGAAGGGGAAAAGCCGTCCAAAAGGACATTCTTCTCTCGCTGCACATCTTCTGCATGTTAAAGTATTTATGGCCTCGACATACTTGGCATATAAAAAAATACTACACGTTAGAAGAATGCTGGAAAAAAGTAATATGGCAGTGCTCTGCGCGCGCTGAGAAACAGATGTTATTGATAGAGTTGCCGGGTGCCTATGGAGGGAGGGAGGAGGTTTGCAGATGAAACGCGCTCTCCCCCCACGGAGGGGCCCCCAGCCCCACGGAGGGGCCCCCAGCCCCACGGACCCTCGGAGGCTGGCGGGGCTCTGGGCAGATGCCGCGGCCCTGGGGCAAAGCCTCCGCACTCGCCGGCTCCTTCGGCACCGGCACCCTTGAGTCGTTTCTAGTCCCGCAAGCAGGAATTCAGCAGCTCCCCCTCCCTCCTTGGCAGCTCCATGTGCTATCGAATGCCTGCTCTACCACGTGTTTCATCTGTTGCAGGGCTCCTGGCAACGCGTTTCAGAATTAAAGCGAGAGCTCCCGAACCACTGGAGTCTCAGTTCTTGAAGGCTATCAAACACGGGTGGCCTAGAGCAGCGGTAGGATGTTTCTTGTTAAATTAATGCTAAGAGTCTGACAGCGTTCATTTAAAAATGTTCGACCCCATTTTGAATCAAATGAGTATTCCAAGAGTACCCGTTGCTCAGGTTTCACAGCCAGCCGAATTATTCACACAGCAGAAGGTTGGGACTGATCATCTAATACCAGATTTTTAAAACAAAAAAAATCTTCTGCAGCTACCAAGAAAACTATTATTTGTTCAACTGAATACCAGGATGAAGCTTCAGGAACAGGATGAACACACAGGAATGTTTAACATCCTCTTCCAAACTACAGACACAGTTTAGGAATAAGCAGCAAAGGTACCCTGATACCAAGACACCAAACATCAACGCTCCTCTCCTGACGGGGGAGAGCTCTTCCTGGGGCTAACAAAGCCATTTGGAACACAAAGACGTTCTTCATTTTAAACACACCTCGCGTGCTCTGTGCAATCTGAACAACAAAAGCATCGCGAGGAGATTACCCATCTCATTTGGCATGGTGCTGTGACAAACCACCAGCCCAAAGCCACGCACAACGGACCGTCCTGCTACACAGCAGCAAAGTAAGATGCCGACACGGAAGGGATTGGGATCTCCAAATGGTCCATTAACACAGCAAAAGGTGAACTCAATAAAAAGAAAGAACAGAGAATTACGCCAGTCATGTCTGTTGGGAAAACTGAGGTCTGTAATCGGCCATCAGTGCCATGATGAACCTGAACCCCAGCAGAAACAGCAGGCTTCAAGGGAGACGGACGTCCCTCCAAGCCTGACAGCCCAGTGCAATCGAGGGCTCCTCGGCTGGCGGCGAGGATGTGTGTGCAGCAGGGATTATCCCCAACCAACAGGATACCAGGCTGGAGAGAAACAACGGGAGCCATGTTCCCGCAGACATCTGCGCCCGCGTTTCAAACATGCAGTACCTCACATTAAAACTACTCCTCGTTTAACTCCGTCCCCCACGTGAGAGCAGAATCCCCTCCCACAATTCCTGCTCGCTCCTCCGAGGAACGGAAGCCCTCTCAATACACGGATTGATGCACCGCTTCAAGGAGCAACAGGCATTCGGAAGGGCCCCCCCAGTAACCAAAACTCTGCTGAATTTGTGCAGAAGAGAGGAAAATGGCAACACATCACTGGGCCATTGCGCAGGACCGACATGAAGCTTCTTGGCCTCCTCCATAAGCATACATAAGTAAATTCCTTTATGCTGAAATTTCTCATTCTTGGTTTTAATCCAAACGTTGGGTTTCTTTTTCCCCCTTTCAGAACGCCTAAGGAAAATCAATGGAACCCCTTAAGAGTTCTATGAAAGCGAAAAGAAAAAACAAACTTGGATTTTATGTGGAAAAATGTGTGTCTCTTTTTTGTTCTTGGAAAACCTACGCGGCAAGCTGCCGTGCAAAACTGGCACGCAAAATGCTTTGTCCTTAAAGAAGGAATTGTGGTTTTAAAATATCAGTTATTAAAAACTGAAAAGTATGCATGGAACATGCTCAGCGTGGTCAAGTATCTCCCTGAGCCCAGCGTATCTCTGCAGAACTATTTACTGAGCACAGGTTTTGGCTTCGTGGCAACTGCGGAAGCTCCTCGCTAGCAGCTATTCCAGGGTGAAACGGTACGGGCGATGGCAAGACTCGCCGCTGAGAAAGGAGCCTGAAGCGGGTGCGCGGCAAGGGGCACCGGGGCCCTTCGCCACCGGTGCATTTTATATGCACAGGGTTGCCTGTTCTTGCAGTAAGCCTGGTGATTTTGCAACTCCTGGAGCCGTGGGATTAAATGAGCGTCACGGCTTCCCCTCAACGGTGGAAAGGAAAAGAAAAAGCAAGGACACCTGATAGCCTTCAACGAAGGAAAAAGAACAACTTCAAACCAAGTGCTGAATACTCCTGAACTACAACGCCAATGAAATAATCCCCAAATGCCAACATCTCATGAGCGGAGGATGGAGAAAGGGACCCCTGAGATCAGCAGCACCATCTCTACTGTGGCGCACCAAAGCAGTAGTTATTTATCTGCTGCCCGTACGCAGCCGTCACGAGCGCCGCCGCAGAATTATCATGGATTACGGACGTTCCCGATACCGAGTGGCGCCCACTCCTGCAGGAAGCAATGCTGTGGTACCTGTGTGGTTTCCCTCCCCACGGAAGCACCTACAGGTCCTTCTCACAAGCTGTGAGAAGACATTGCACAGCTCCAGACTCTCGAGTGTGGGAACTCACACGCTCCTGAGAAACAAGAAGACACTGGGCAGCTTGGCTCAGCCTTAATAAACGCCATTTCCCCAAGTATCAGCTGACAGGGTTTGCTCTTTTATGTTGTAAAGAGCGCGTAAATCAGCTTTGCAAAGCACCACAGCTGGAAGCTGCTCTCACTGGGCCTGCGCAAGCTACCGACGCGGGTAACCAAGGCATCCCCACCTACCGACGCGGGTAACCAAGGCGTCCCCCACCTACCGACGCGGGTAACCAAGGCGTCCCTACATAAAAGACCTTCCAAGGTAATAGAAAATTCAGTCAAAACTAAGGGTGAAGCCCAGTCATCTCCTCAGACAACAGTTAGAGAAGAACGAGAAAACTGGCGTATTTTACTCGGAATGGAAGCACTCTGCTGATCAACAGCTAGGAAGCACCATTTCAAAGTATTGAAATGCCGAAGCCAGTAATATTTACATCAAACTCATCATTTGATATTGGTTCTACATCTTTGTGCAAAAAACCCCGCGGTAGAATCTCCCAAAGGAGAAGTAGTTTTGCACCTCAGGGATGTAGTCAGGTACAAAACAAGCAAGGCAAACAACAGCGTGATTTGTGTGAGGCTGGAAAGTCAACTTACTGCTGCATCATCGCTGCCTTTAAAGAAGAAAGTCCAAATAATTTATTAATGGTATCAGCCAAGGCGCAGAGAGTCTATGCAAACTATTGGTTGAAAATCAAAGTGCGAGCCAATATTTCACCCATTAAGAGGAACAATAGCGCTGCAGCTTTACCCATCGCTCCAAGAAACTCCTGATGAACACAAGGCCGGGAGGTCCACTGGCTGACTTGTACTTCCACGGCTCTTTCAGAGCCAGAATCGGAGCCGCGAGGATGGGAGGTGCGGCGTGACCCTCCGGAAAAGGTACAAACCGGCACACAGATGATGCGCTCCTTTTTCCCCCTCGTGGCCTCCCTCCGGTCTTCCCGTTTCGCTCAATAACCCCGCACGGCATTTTCTGCCCAGTCTTGGCTCTTGCCCCCTCCTTTACAAACCTCAGACCACGCGGCTCCAAGGTCAAATTCCAGATACAAGTAAAGTACAGCGCTGAATAAACAGGGAACATCAAAAAGGGCATTACTGAATATAGCTTCTGTATCTCTACCCTACAAAATGCAGCTTCAAACCCAGCACAAGCTCTACAGTCAGTAAGAACTTTGAGAGAGGCTGCACGGATTGAGTTTTGAGAACATTGACTATTTCAGTACCTGCTGACTTTCTTTTACTGAGGCACATACTTTACCGCATGTGATATGTGCAGGGGGAACGTGAATGAGAGCCTAATTCATGTGCGCTACGCGTGTTATCGAGGGTCCACAGAAGTTACGCAGCCTGGGGTCTATTACTGAAACTGTAAAAAAGGGTTGTACTTGGTAATTTTAATAGCTTGGGCTATTTTATAAACTCTTAGCTGGGAGCCTCCTGGAATAAAAAAAATTGAAGAAGCATACGCTACTGCGGTAACAAAAAGCAAAAATCCCAAAAGGACGTTATTTGTCCGACGGCCTTAACGGCACTGTTTGGTGAAAATGCCAAGCCCGAACGGCACGATTGACTACCAGCTCCAAACCAGGTACCCAGCGCAGCACCCAGTCCCCAGCCACTTGGTTCAGACCATTTTTAGCCACCTAGACTAAGGTCAGCGTCACCCAGCCGCGCTCGGGCACGCTTGCCGACAGCTCCCCACCTCTGCCAGCACCGGCTTACCTTCCCCAGGCCCGGCAGGGACGCGGCACTGCTCCAGAGCTCCTCCCAGGACTTCGGAGTGGGTCCTCACAAGGACAGCCCCGAAGCAGCGGTAGCCGGAGGAGGGAAGCTGCAGACGGGGCAACGTGTAACTCCCCGGCGTCCAGCTTCACCCTAAGCCCAAGAGAGGCAAGGAACAGTTGCATCCAAAAAGACAGCAAAAGAGGAAAAAGTCAAGTCTGGCTCTGACTTGCTCCCAACGCACCAAAGAGCTAAGACCTGGGGGCTGGATCCCAGCGGCGGCGCCCTGGACGGCAGCAGCAGCCACAGCCTCCTTCTGCTGGGGGGCCGTATGCCCACTGCCTCCCCACGGCCAGGGGGACGCATCCCCCGAAGTCCTGCTCTCTCTTGGAAGGTAGAAGCAAGGGAAGCATCAGCAAGGGAAGACCGCCAAAGGATGCATCCTACAATACCCCGCATTGTTGCTTTTGCCATGAAGCGATTGCAGATGACTCCCAAGGAGGCTGAAGGTCAGTTTGGGATGCTACAGCAAGCCGCTGCTAAACCCCGAGAGCTCAGCGGAACTCCTTCAGTAAGCGGAAGCAGCTCACATCTCGGACCAACCTCTTTTTTCAGCCACACGCTACCTGATCACAAATGCCAGCAGTTTATTTACTACACCGCAATACTTACGGAACAAACCCTGATGAGGCGAGTACTGAATTTCACCGTGTTGCTGTTCATCAAACAGGCTATTGGAGAAAAGCAAGTGCCGGGGTGAGGACACTCAGTATCGTGGAGTTTTTGGACCAGACACCAATGTGACGCTGAAGCCAGCACTGGTACCACCAACACCATCCCACCCGCCACCGCCACCTCCGAGGGGCTGCGAGGTGCTCAGCACCCGCTCCTGCTCCTCCCAGAAAAATTGGGCTTCAAGAGCAGACCCAGTGGTATTCTGAGGGTGAAATGAAGGGATAACGGTTTTGTTGGATTATACAGAAATAGGGCAACTTACTTTGTTTTCCCCCCCCTTGCAGAGCACCCATACCACCAAAACGCTAGCGTGGGTGTACTCTACAGAAGGGCAAAGGAGCAGCTTAGCAATATTTATTTTCCGTGAAGATTAGCTCAAGAAGGGCTGTAAAACCGCAACTGTTCTGTAGGGACACGCTGCCGGAATATCAACTCCAACCTCTCCAAATCCGCGCATGAGAGATGTTTATTTTCACATATTCATAGCCATAAACAAGCATCCCTTTCATAGCTTAACCACCTTCTCTCCTCCGTAAGCCCCTCCATCAGTGAAATGAAGAGTAAGCAAAGAAGGACGATAAGAACACAGTCATTCTGCTTTTTAAGACACACCACCTCCCCTCGGGGACGCCTGGATTTAAAATACACAGGCTTCCTTTCCTTAAAATACGCCGCACGAAAAATATTATTTTAAAATAAACTAAAGAACTAATAAATGCTATTTTCAAGTTTAACTGCTATGCTACCCTCGAAGAGCAAAAGGTCTCTCTGTGTCCAACACCCACGTGCCCACAGCCACCCCCGGCGCCCGCACGGGGAGCCTGGAATCGAGCAGGCACCCCGGCGCTCGGGAAGAGGGCGGGAGGGCCGGGCGGGGAAGGGATGCACGGGCAATTAAAGCATCAGAAAAAA
Organism: Egretta garzetta; assembly: GCF_000687185.1. NCBI lineage: Eukaryota > Metazoa > Chordata > Aves > Pelecaniformes > Ardeidae > Egretta > Egretta garzetta. The sequence goes on along the minus strand of NW_009259428.1, from coordinate 234,586 downwards.
AACCCCTGCTCTGCTCGGGAGGTTTGTACTCTAAATACCTTCTTTCCTGATAAAGCAAGGGATGCCAAGTGCTCTCCCGTGACAGAGGTCCGGGGAAGGCATTTGTGGTGACGGAAGGCTTGTCTTAAAATGTGCACAGCGGACCCAATCCCAGGATCTTCGGAGCAGACACAGGGACCTTAACAACAGCACGCTGGGACAGCCCTTGAGATTTAAGACAGACATGTATGTATCTAGTAGGTCTACACAAAGTTTAGATCTGCGTTACCTTGGAGTAGTTTGGTTGCTAAATGGACTACCCTGAAGGCAGAAGCCCACAGCATCAAGTCCTGGGTTCAGACATATTTTACCTGGCTAATCGTGTGAAAACACTCATAAATACGTCAGTCTTCATACGGACGTGCTGCTTAAGTATGAAAAACCTCATTTCTCAATCAAAAATAACTACAAACACTATTAAAACAGACATGTTTTTATAAGTTGGCTGTTCTTAAGGAAGCAGAGAAGGGGTTTTTTCCTCCTTTTTTTCTGACCAAGCATCACTTGCACCATGGCATGAACGGAGAAGGAACTTAAAGCATTTAATCTCTGGACAGCTTATATAGGAGGCTGTAGACTTCAAAAAAAAAAACAACCCCGTAAATAATTCTGCAGTGTCATGTACAGACACCTCAACCAACTCCAAGGTCCGTGACAGCAGTGCCGCACGCGGAGCCCAGCGGGGGCCCTGGCAGCACCACGCAGGCTCCAGCAGCCCAGCCTTGTGTCCGGAATCACAAGCCCCGGGTTTAAGCACAGAATTACCGTAACCAGAGCGATGAGGGGGAAACCCGAGCTACTTCCAAGGTAGACTTCAAACACCTCGCTGAAGTCTGCTTACGGTCCCAGTTCTCCCTCTTTGCGTCTCCTGCTCAGAAATCAGGCCTGGGGAAGGCTACCGGGGAGGAGGAGGGCAAAAAAAAAAAAAAAAATCTCATATTCATCCATGGTCCCTTTTCTCAGATGGGATTTTTGTGGCTGGGCAGACAAGGACCATGGCGTGGGGATGCGCGATGTACTTCATCTGTTTATTTATTTAAGTGCATCAGGCCACACTCCCAGTTTTTCCTTACTTGGGATTCTTCTCCGCACCTTGGGCGGGGGGCAGCGGCAGCCGGCAGGGCTGCTCTGTCCCTCTCCGCGCAGGAGGGATTTCTTCAGGTCAGCGAGACCGTCGGGCCTTTTGCTGTTGTGCTCCATTTTAAAAATACACGACATCTTTTTCCATTTGGAAAACCTATTATCCAAGCTGATCGCATATTTCCGTGCTACGAAAGGTATTAGTGCGGCTCCTTATATTTGGGCCCCATTTGCTCTGCATTAAGTCCACAGCAGCCCTACCGTATAGCTATTCAGTTTTTCCTATGACCACGCAATCCTTGGAACAAAGGGAGAGGGAGCTGCAGCCCGTAGGAAAATTATCATTTCGGAGGAGGACTCAGCAGCTCGATCAGCCTTGAAAACTCGAAGCGTACAACCGGGTGGAAACTCTGAGCCTGACCCTTTTCACTACGGAGCCTCCCCCGCTCGCCGTCCTTGAACGGGTGGCCACGAACAACAGGTTTCTCAAACCGCCTGCGGACGCAGAGAGGATCTCGCTGCGCCTCTCAGAAAGAGCTTGCTTTTCCATCGGGTTTGACCTGGCTTTGGGCTGAGGGTCCCTGAGGAACAGGGCAGGAGGCGGAGAGGGGCAAGAGCTGAGCTGCGACTCGGAAGGCTCCTTCGTCTTCTCCCTGCTCACACCACCCTTCGCAGGCGCCTGCCAAGCCACTCGCACATCTACCGACGGTACCGGTCCTGCAGACACAAACTCTGGCGTTTTCCTGTGACAGAGAAAGCTTCACAAAACTGAGTTTCAGTGAGAGCTCTGGAAGGAAAGGGAGGTTTTTAGGTGGGAAAGGGCAGTTTGTTCTGAGCACGAACCGGAGAAAGGCAAGGCAGGAGAGATGGAGACGCACGGGCTAAGAAGCGAGGCGAGTCTGACGTTAGCCCACATCCGGCCCCGTTAGCAAAACATAAAAACAAACAAGCAGAAAGAGTGGAGTTTGAGCAGCCATCTGCATGAATTGTTTCCAAACTATACAATGCAAGGATGAAGCACCCACTTGTTCTCACCGAAAACCCCAAGGAGGAGCAGACCAAACATATAAAAGAATTTCTGTATCATAACATTTTACACTATTTTGACACTTTCTTCAATCACCACCACCTCCCCTCAGCGTTTTATGCAAGAAGCCTGCAGTCCCAAACAAGCGACACGATGGCACTGCAATGTTCTGAGTTTCTGGAGCTCCTGAGCTTTGAGCCATCCTCTTTACCACAGATTACTAGGTCTGAAAAGCCTGCGTTAGCCTCCAGGCAGTGCTATGCACTGGGGAGGTGACAGGGACCAAGTCCAAGCCCAGCCTGACAGCGACCGCGGGCTGCTCGGGCGAGGACGGGCTGAGGTTACCAGCTGGGGTCTGTCCATCCGCAAGGCAGCTGCAACCCATCAAGCCCAGCGCATGAGCCCGCAGGGCTGCCAAGTACGGCAGAACGCCCGCGGTAAGGACAGGCACGGCAGGTTAAGGAGTTCACTGCGAGGATGTCATTGCTGTGGGAAGCGCACAAGAGGGCAGGGGAGCACGAAGAGAAGAACGTTCAATCAGCCAAAGGCACTGCTGCCATCCGCACGGAGCGGCG
>NW_009259428.1:230037-231854 GCF_000687185.1 Egretta garzetta | reverse complement strand
GGCCGGTCCACCTGCCCTTCCTTCTCCCTGGCCATTTCTTCTGTTTTCCTGTGTTCCGTGCCCCCAGAAGGTACTGGATTACCAGATGTCCCCTCGGGCTTCCCACGCCACCCCGCAGCCCCCAGCCTGGGCTGGGAGAGACCTCCAGGGCCAAGGGGACAGTTCCATTTTGAGCCTTGATGCACATCCCGGCCCTCCCGAGGGCACCCACACCCCCGCCTGAGCCCCACTACACGCTCACTGCACCGAGAAGTCGAGGTGCCCAGCTTACCTTCCCAGAGCAGCCCTGCTCGGCAGCGGGTCCCCAACCATACGCTGCTTCAGGATGCTGGAATTAACCTCATCAAGAGCTTCCCATGTCCTTTAACCAGATGCTCAGCAGCCGTTCAAGCGTTTGTGTCCAAAACACTGTTCTAATACACCGAGGTAAAATATCACCAGCTCCTAGAAAGCTGCTTCTCCACTTAGTGACATCGCCTTGCCAGCTTGGGGGAAACCACGCTGAAGCGATACACCAGTACCCACACATGAACAAGAAACAAGCCTCAATACTTCAGTCTCAATGGAACAACGGTAGTAAAAAAGCATTTGAAACCCAACAAAACGCCCCCAAACCGCTTAGACCCTGGTAGGCACCGAACCACGTGCCAGAACTTAGGCATATTCTCAAGGCTTCTCCTGAAACAGGGCTGAAGTCTTTGTGCAAGGATCTCCAGGCTGAGATACTCCAGCCTGCATCTCCGACAGGCAAAATTTTGCCGAGGGAAAGGAACCGTGCACATCTCTGTGCGTCCTTCCGTCCAGCCACTTCAAATGGCTCCATCACCACTCAGGGAAAGAAAGGCAAAACCACCAGGGGCCAGGAACTCCCACCAGCTGCCTTCCGCGGAAGGGTGAGACCAAGACATGAAGGCAAGGGCTAACGTTTCAGACGTCCCCGCTTTTGGGAGGCCTTGCTAGGGGATGGTCAGGTCAGACAATGCAAACTGAACTCTGAGGACATGCTAGAACTGCCCGAACGCCAACAGCTCTGCATAAGCTTGTCTGAAAGTATCAATCGTAGAGACACACACAAGCTTCTTCGTGTCTCCAGATCCTTAGAAAAAAGGGATGACGATAAGCAAGTCAAGAATAACCCATCACAAATGATGGATCTGAGCAGGTCTGGGTTTCCTTTTTATTCCTGACAGTTGTTCTGTCTTCAAGGATTCCCCCGGCTTGGCAGTGGAGCACTGAGGCAGGCAGGCTGCTGGGCAGCTTTCACTGGCCAACACTTGTCCTTTCCAAGGCAGCCCCGGGCTTGCAGGCCAGGGGTTTCCAATAAACAAACCAAGTCACATCTCACTTGGTAGCTGAAGCCAAAGATTAAGGGTTCATCGCACTGGGTCTGGCCCTTCCATTAAAACAAGTAAGGTTAATGCGCTATAAGAAACGGAAGGCAACGTTCACGCTTGGCACTGCACGTATGCGAAGATGAACCAGGTCGCAACTCAAACAAAGAGGCACACGTCCAGAGACGCGTAGCTCGACGCGTAAGGACGACCCAAAGGCATCGCATACCAACCGCTCGTTGGGCTTCGTTACAGAGGAGGAAGGCTCGTTGAGACACTGAAGTGATTTTTGCTACAACAAAAGGTTGAGTCTGATTTACAACTTCCACTTTGTTATTTCTAAGCACCAAGTTTGCCGTGTTCTGTTTACTTCCAACCCAAACCCTTTGTAACGGGTTTGGAGGCCGGCCGTCTTCTGCCCCGTCCTCGGCAGACGCAGCGCTGCACCAGACGCAAGCAACCCGCGAGAACTGCCACCCGCCCACC
>NW_009259428.1:226404-229326 GCF_000687185.1 Egretta garzetta | reverse complement strand
TTAAAACAAGTAAGGTTAATGCGCTATAAGAAACGGAAGGCAACGTTCACGCTTGGCACTGCACGTATGCGAAGATGAACCAGGTCGCAACTCAAACAAAGAGGCACACGTCCAGAGACGCGTAGCTCGACGCGTAAGGACGACCCAAAGGCATCGCATACCAACCGCTCGTTGGGCTTCGTTACAGAGGAGGAAGGCTCGTTGAGACACTGAAGTGATTTTTGCTACAACAAAAGGTCGAGTCTGATTTACAACTTCCACTTTGTTATTTCTAAGCACCAAGTTTGCCGCGTTCTGTTTACTTCCAACCCAAACCCTTTGTAACGGGTTTGGAGGCCGGCCGTCTTCTGCCCCGTCCTCGGCAGACGCAGCGCTGCACCAGACGCAAGCAACCCGCGAGAACTGCCACCCGCCAACCCCCCGAGAGCCGGCTTCCACCTCCTCCCACGCCTTGCAGTTATCTTCTCACTTTCCTAAACCCAACGCTCCTCTAGATGCGTACCAATACTTTCTTAGCAACAAGTTACAAGGCCAGATCAACTTCAGCAACTTTGGAATGGCTAAGCCATTAAAGCTGCCGCAGCGCCCCGGCAGCTCGGACGAGGAAGCCCATCGCCCGCCCGACCCGCAGATACTGCCCAGCGTGGGCTCACCCGGGAGCCGATCAACACCTCGCTTCGGGATCCACGTTAGAGCGAGCATTTTGTTTTGTGCAGAGGCACACAGATATATAGCTATAACACAGATCAGATCTATTCAATTAAGTTCTTTGTGACCTTTGGAATGACCTGATCTTGATATGGGGGACAAAAGGGAAGACGCTACTCGGATGTGAACAGGGAAGGGGATGGGCATCCCACGCAGGATGGCTTGCCATGACCTTTCATACTCATTACTCCCCCTAGTTAGTCTGAGCCTAACGAGATGGAGAGCAGAAGAGCACCGAGGGCAGACGTTCCTGTACAGGCGTGGACAGGAAGAAGGAGCTGGAAGGAGGCCAAATGAGACATGGGAACACAAGAATTGAAGGACTTGGGATAGGTGAGGGGTGCACACGTACCCCGCGGGCACCACCTGGGTAAGCGGAGCCTCCGGCCTGCCCTTGTCGTGCCTGCCCAGTAGTACCTCCCTCCACCACTACAACCTATCCCCTGACCATTTGCTAAACCAAAGCCAAATAAAGCAAAGGCAAGGGCTCCATCAGGGGACTGAAGTCCAGCCTGCTGTCTGTGAAACTACGGTTTTACCATCTGCGGATCGAAGCTATCCAGAGCTTTGCTCCCTTTACCCTCCTCTGGTTTGAGATCATCGCCTCCCGCTTCCCAAGCCCAAGGATGCTGTTACTTTCAGCTGATGAACGTCAGCATGACACGAGGATAAGCTTCTGGAAAAAGTATCCATGTTTTCACCGGCACTCATCCCTTCCCGACACTGGATCAACATTTCTGCATTACGACAGCACCACCTGAACTTCAGCAGAGCCACCGCAGCACAGGCCTCAGGACAGGGCCGCAGGGACAGACAGACGCAGCGGCGACCACCGCAGGTGCCAGCCCCACGCCCCAGCTGGGCTTCCCCATGTGCCGCCCGGGCGCCCCAGGGTGCCTCTGCTCCCTGACTCCGACTCAGCTCCAAGCTTTGCTGCAGCTCTGGCCAGTATTTGGTAAACTCTGTAAATATTGTGACAATAAATATTGCTACTTCGACCAAGCCAACAGCAGAAATACACCACAGAGACCCGTGGAAGCGCCAGCTTTCTGGAGCACAGTATGGAAACCAAGGGCAGCTTCTCCACGAGTGATTACGTGTCCTTTTGCCAGGACAAGTGCGCACACACACGTGCCATTTTTTTAAACAAACAGGGATATTTTCAAGGGATACCGTGCAGATGTGAAGACAGGAATTTGTAAAAATGATGGCATGCAGAAGACTTGCAGTTTGCAAAAGTAGGCATGGAAACTATTTCCAAACAAATATCTTGTTTTTTAAAAGTACATTTAGAGTCAGGAAGAGACCACGGGCAAGACTTCCCTTTACTCGTGCAAATGCCAATTATTCCATGCATTTACAAACAAAATTCAGCACACGTCTGTTCCTCATACCCATACATCTAGTGCCCGGAGCAAACACCAAACCGCATGAAACTCAGCGATGCCTATGGGGCCCGCGTCAGCACACCACGCAGGTTTGCCCCACCATCAGCAGGCGTCTTAGCAGTCATGATTAACATCATCTAACGCACAGAATAACGTTTGCCAGGTCTTGCCAGGCGAGCCAAGTGTTCTTTTGCTGTGACTTATGATATCAAACTCTTTTACAAGCTATCCGTTGAGTGAATCGCTACCACAGCGATTCCCTTTGCCTTCTCCCGAAAGGACCTAACTGGCTACCCTGGGGAGCATCTGAATGCCTTTGAAGTCAAAAATAAATCTTCCCAATAGACACATGGCCCTAGAATTTCTCACTCTTGTTCCAGTTTCTGTTAAGCCCTATTATCTCACTCTTCACATCTCTGGGATACGTTGAGGATGAAATATTCTAGCTTGGTTGAGAGACGCATGACAGAGCAACAGAGGAGCCAGAAATGCTAACTTCCAAGTTACTGCTGCTCACCTTGGAGCTGGTGGCAGGAAAAAAAAATCCCAATAATTGAACATGAAATCCCATTGATCTTCGGGATTATTTATTTATTCCACGCTCACTTGCTTAGAGCTCCAAGAGGCACTTACAACAGCTGGGTGAAATAAGCAAGCAGAAGTGCTCAAAAAGATGGTTCTCAACATGAGAGCTGGGCTCATGCTCGTTGCCCGAAACGGGGCGCAGCGAAGCCCCCGCGGCAGCCCCCGACCCGCCGGGGCGTCCTCAGCAGCGGCTGAGGTTGGGTCCTGGCAAGGCAGGTGCCAACACAGGATGGGCAGGAAA
>NW_009259428.1:225599-225992 GCF_000687185.1 Egretta garzetta | reverse complement strand
CGTCTGTACTCCTTAGTCTAATTCCATTTAATCCAATTTATTGGCTTAAAGTGCTGTCTCACTTAACACAAGGATTCAGGATCACTGCTGAAACGCAGCTCTTGACCCAAGGGTCTCATTTTTTGTAAAACCTCCATCTGAAGCTCTATCTATGCAGGCAGCCGTCGGCACGGCCTTTGTAAGCACAGCACACTGCCAACAGGTTCTCCTAAAAAAACCCTCTAGAACAAATAAACCACACCGAACTGCCGTTTGTTGCTCACCTCCGATGTAAACAGCACCAGCATTTCCTTTCTTTAGGTAAGGTAAGGCAAGTCAAGGAGGTTTGGCTGGGCATAGCCCTCAGCTCGGCAGCCGGAGCGCGAGGCATTTTTGCAGTGCCTCACCCGGGGA
>NW_009259428.1:218695-225153 GCF_000687185.1 Egretta garzetta | reverse complement strand
AGGCCCCAGGACGGGGCCGCAGGGAGAGACAGACGCAGCGGCGACCACCGCAGGTGCCAGCCCCACGCCCCAGCTGGGCTTCCCCATGTGCCGCCCGGGCGCCCCAGGGTGCCTCTGCTCCCTGACTCCGACTCAGCTCCAAGCTTTGCTGCAGCTCTGGCCAGTATTTGGTAAACTCTGTAAATATTGTGACAATAAATATTGCTACTTCGACCAAGCCAACAGCAGAAATACACCACAGAGACCCGTGGAAGCGCCAGCTTTCTGGAGCACAGTATGGAAACCAAGGGCAGCTTCTCCACGAGTGATTACGTGTCCTTTTGCCAGGACAAGTGCGCACACACACGTGCCATTTTTTTAAACAAACAGGGATATTTTCAAGGGATACCGTGCAGATGTGAAGACAGGAATTTGTAAAAATGATGGCATGCAGAAGACTTGCAGTTTGCAAAAGTAGACATGGAAACTATTTCCAAACAAATATCTTGTTTTTTAAAAGTACATTTAGAGTCAGGAAGAGACCACGGGCAAGACTTCCCTTTACTCGTGCAAATGCCAATTATTCCATGCATTTACAAACAAAATTCAGCACATGTCTGTTCCTCATACCCATACACCTAGTGCCCAGAGCAAACACCAAACCGCATGAAACTCAGCGATGCCTATGGGGCCCGCGTCAGCACACCACGCAGGTTTGCCCCACCATCAGCAGGCGTCTTAGCAGTCATGATTAACATCATCTAACGCACAGAATAACGTTTGCCAGGTCTTGCCAGGCGAGCCAAGTGTTCTTTTGCTGTGACTTATGATATCAAACTCTTTTACAAGCTATCCGTTGAGTGAATCGCTACCACAGCGATTCCCTTTGCCTTCTCCCGAAAGGACCTAACTGGCTACCCCTGGGGGCATCTGAATGCCTTTGAAGTCAAAAATAAATCTTCCCAATAGACACATGGCCCTAGAATTTCTCACTCTTGTTCCAGTTTCTGTTAAGCCCTATTATCTCACTCTTCACATCTCTGGGATACGTTGAGGATGAAATATTCTAGCTTGGTTGAGAGACGCATGACAGAGCAACAGAGGAGCCAGAAATGCTAACTTCCAAGTTACTGCTGCTCACCTTGGAGCTGGTGGCAGGAAAAAAAAATCCCAATAATTGAACATGAAATCCCATTGATCTTCGGGATTATTTATTTATTCCACGCTCACTTGCTTAGAGCTCCAAGAGGCACTTACAACAGCTGGGTGAAATAAGCAAGCAGAAGTGCTCAAAAAGATGGTTCTCAACATGCGAGCTGGGCTTGCGCTCGTTGCCTGAAACGGGGCGCAGCGAAGCCCCCACGGCAGCCCCCTACCCGCCCGGGCGGCCTCTTTGCATCCGTGCTCCAGCGCCACTGCCAACCCCGCCATGCATGGAGGGGGGGTGGGCAAGGGGCTCCAAGAAGCCCCTCCAAGGCTGTGTGAGACGGCTTGGGTTGAGACCAACAAAGCTGAGAGTGACCCAGGAGCATTTACCCACCCTCCTCCTCAAACAGAAAGCCCCCGTTCTCCCAGCCCCGTCCCCAGAACCATGGAAAGCACTCGAAGGGCTTCTCCTGGGTTCTATGGGAAAAGAGCAGCAACGCAGCCAAGACATCTCCTCTTCTCTACTGAGGACCCCTTTGGTATCTGCGGTCGTCTTACAGACGTGGAGGTTTGCAAAGGCAGCAACTACTTCATTTCAGTGAAGTGCAAACACCACACAAGCAGCTTGTCAGCCACATGGCAATCGCTGCCCAAGCTGCTGTACTCCTTAATCTAATTCCATTTAATCCAATTTATTGTCTTAAAGTGCTGTCTCACTTAACACAAGGATTCAGGATCACTGCTGAAACGCAGCTCTTGACCCAAGGGTCTCATTTTTTGTAAAACCTCCATCTGAAGCTCTATCTACGCAGGCAGCCGTCGGCACGGCCTTTGTAAGCACAGCACACTGCCAACAGGTTCTCCTAAAAAAACCCTCTAGAACAAATAAACCACACCGAACTGCCGTTTGTTGCTCACCTCCGATGTAAACAGCACCAGCATTTCCTTTCTTTAGGTAAGGTAAGGCAAGTCAAGGAGGTTTGGCTGGGCATAGCCCTCAGCTCGGCAGCCGGAGCGCGAGGCATTTTTGCAGTGCCTCACACGGGGACCGAGGCACGCTGCCGCCGCGGGGAGCTCTGCGAGCCAGCACTTATCGCAAAATGGAATCAAATCATTAACAGTGGCACGTGACGGGAAGAGGGAAGCCTCTTTCCAAGAAGGGATGCTTGTTGCAGACTTGTTCCTACGGTTCCTCTCCTGAATAGCAGTAGAGTAACCACCACATTAATCTTCCTGGATGTTGCAGTCGTGTTCCACCACCGCTCCTGCTACTTAAAGAGTACAAGGTAAGCATTGTTAGCTTGCTTTACCGCATGATTGAATTAGCGCATGGTATGTGTACTCCATATAGGCCCAGTCTTTCAATATGGGATTTGTGTACCCAGGCAGCCATCGCATCTGCTGAAGCCACGATGAAATACCACGCGTTTTCAACTAACGCAGCCAGCAGGCCAGCGCAGCTTTCGGAACAAACCCCTTACAGAGGCGAACCACTCAATTCTCCTATGACGCCTCCTGATGAAGCAGAACTGCATCTGAGAACACAAAAAGCATGCTTATTTTATAAATGAACCCTTTACAACTTCCATCTGTTGCTATTCCCGGACTGCAGGTCAGCCCCCAAGTTTGCTACCTGAGAAGCGCACAGTGGTGATTTGGATGGCAAATCCTACATTCGCTCACCAAAAGGTGGCCTTTTAAGTCTTAGAATGACTTCGTTATTCATTTTCCCATTTGTAACCCTTCATGAAAGTAAAGAGGAAAACCAGCAAGATGTAAGGTTCGATTTCTCTCTCTCACACCAGTGACGTTAAGGACTTGGCTCATCAAACTCGGACAGATCACCCCAGAATAAAGCAGCAGGACTGCACATACTGATATGTCCTGAGGCATTTTCTAAGGGACTCAGGAAATGAGGTTCTTTAAATGATAGCATCAGCAACGCGTAGCGAGAAGCAACAAAAGCTGTGTACAAAGGGGTAAAATACCAGACATGAATGCCATTAAATAAGCCTTACCAGACCGTCACAATTGCTAATAGCCACAGAAGCTCCGGGGATGTCACTTATGTCTCCCACATAGGCGCAGTTGGTCCACAGGGGCTCTCTTTTCCATAATCTCTCTGCAGCAGTTCTAGTCTGACTCGTGTTACCAGCATCGTTTCCAGTTTCCACAGAGTCTTCGTACCACTCCACTACCGCCTCGGGAGCCACTAAACGAGTGTTGGGTTTCAGCCGGAGATGGAATTCCCTTCCAAATGCAGTGACATTAAAATACAGCTGTTTGGGGCTTTGGGATACCTCCCGCGTTGATCTTCTTTGGTGACTTGCAGAGAGGATATTGGAGACGTAGCTTCCGTCTGCATTGGTACTAATTGGAATCACTAACCCATACGGTCTCGGTCTGCTTTTTCGTAATTCTGCCAAGAGAAATACCCAAAACCAAACTAAAATTAGAACAAGAGCATGGAACGAGCCTGAAGACTGCAGACCAGATGTGCAGCTGCAGAAGCGCATGCCACCAGAGCAAACGGTAAATGCAAGGACGCAAGGGGCCGTTGCCTTGCCCGTTGGGGGCTACGCTCGTTGGGAGAGCGCTCCAGCTGCAGCTCACTTACCGCACCGTGGTCGGGCCTACCGTCTGACGCCACGTGTGCAGAACCCCTCCGCCTCACGTCTCCCCTTCCAAAACCCCCCATTTAGGATTCCTGTTGGAGCGACTCTAAGTGGCTCCACTGACAAGTTCAGCTGAAGAACGATAAAAACCCGCGCAGTCTGTGAAAGGACAGGGGACCGTGCTGCTTACCGCACCACCGTGCATCAGCTTATCTGTAAGCACGCCGACGGGAGGCAGGCGGCGTAAGGTACGGGTCGCTGCTCTCCTTCGCGGGAACGCTCGGGCTTAGGAACCTCCACGGGGGTGCCCTACAGCAAGGCCTCCAATACTCTTAACGCTATCGACCCTGGCTATAAAAAAGCTTTGTACTACTTTTACGCAGACACCGAGGGGACACGGAAGAAAGAAGAAGAAAAGCGTCTGACACATCACCGCGTAAAGCAAGGCACGACAAACCAGGGATAATTTTGTACTACTTTTACGCAGACACCGAGGGGACATGGAAGAAGGAAGAAGAAAAGCGTCTGACACATCACCATGTAAAGCAAGACACGACAAACCAGGGATAACGCGAGGGGAAGGCCACTTACATTTTGGGGAAAGCGGACGGACCACGCCAAGGAGGTCAGACGCAAGAAGCTGCCCCCAGTTCTGCACCTCAAATCCCGCAGACGCTGGGATACACATTAAGCGCATGCAAAATACCCTCCACGTGCCAAAATTTTCAAGAAGCAGCTCTTTCATGACACTATTTTCATAAAACGTACAGAGAAAACCCAGAAATGTTCATTTACATCCACCTGGGGAGTCTCCTGGGGTTCAGGTTGGCTTACTAGCCACAGAAGAGGCAGCGGCCCTTCTGGATTCTCTCTTAAGAAACGCCACCCAACTCCTCCACACACCTTGAAAAGAATTGCTTGCCCCTGCGTCAAGACCCCCATTAGGATTCTGAAAACAAAGCGCCGTGCTTGGTTATACCTGCAATTTGCATACCTATTTCTGCAGTCTTACAAAATTGAAATGGGGAAGAGAGTCCAGCGGGTATCACGTAGCGCAGATAAATTCATCTATGCCAGCAGTGGTGTAAGCAGTAACTGCTTCCTCTACAGATCACCTCTAACAAAGCCCCTTACCCAGCTACTTGCTGTTGCCTTTCCTCTTTGTGTAACTTGAGTAGCAGAGTTCAAAAACAACAGAGAGAGAAGCTAATTATTAAGAAAAACCAGCACGGAACTTGAAAAATCCGTACCCAAATCCTGCACTTACTGCAAAGCACAGAAGGTACAAACCCAGCAAAGCCGCAGGCTGCTGATAGCACTGCAGAAGCCCTCGGGTAACGCCGCAGCAGCTCCAGGGCAGGACCCTGAGCTCAGGCGACCTGTCCCCAAGGCGGGGTGGGCTTCCTTGGCGCAGGCGCTGCTGGAATACCTCTCATCAGTGCTGGAGCATGCCGGGTACCCGAGCCGTGGGGGCCAGGCACGGCTGCGGGCACCCAGTTACCGAGCAGAAGTTATCCCACGGCCAACTGGCCTTAGGCAAGCAAAGGCACGGTAGAAAAAAAGGTAACAGCAACGAAAGCCCCGTTGCCTATCATTTTTCTGTGGTTCCCACCGGTCAACTCTGGATTTCTGCCTAATTAGCAGCAACATTAGCCGACTGGAAACCTTCCAGCTGGGTTCCGAATTTGCCTCAGCATGATTACAACACACACACCCCCCGCCAGCCGCTTTCTGTGTAGTCCCTTACCTGCATCCTGAAAATAGCACTATTAGCCTAAGGGAGTCATTTTTCCCCGCTCCACTCTCTGCTATTCTTAGGCACTGATGAGAAGAGGACGAGAATCTGCGCTCGCGCTCAGAGAAAGGTCTTCACCTCCGCAGCCCCGCAGCAGGACACACACACACACACATGTGTTTCCCGGTGCTTTAAGACATTTCACACCACTGTAAAGCAAGGCCACCAAATGAGTTCATCTGTGCTGCGAGACCTTTGCGATCTGGAAGTAATCAGGATGCTGGGTGCCCAATTCTCGCCCTGTAAAAGGAGGAGGAGACACATTCTCGGGCCAGGTCAAGCTGTGGACCAAACTCCTGCTAAGAACTGGACCAAAGCCTAAGTCTTGTTGCCTGTGTATTGGACTACGGGAGAATTAAAAAGACAGAAATAATTATTCCCTAGCTCTCCTCTTCCGGAGAGCACTGGATAGGGCGTGATCAGAGCGATAGGACCGATACTTTCCATTTAAAATACTGCACGACTGGGTGGCTGAGATGCTACCGCTAAGTGCCACTGAGAATTCCTCAAATGAACGTGCTGAGCTAAATGAGCTACGTGTTACCGCTCCCAGCCTGAATCACGCCTGAACTGAGAACTCAGAGAGGAAACGCTCAGTAGCTAGCTCCTCTCTCCTGGTGGCAGGGCTTATTTTAAGGGACTCACACATTTGACGAGTAACCTCAGTAGGAAAATGTTCCTAATGGCTTCACCTAACCGTCTTTTATCCAGTTTTCCTTTATGCCAGTTCCTGAGGGATTTGACAGAAAACCAACGCATGGTACGTACACGGACATTTTAGCTCTCACACTATAAACATCTTTATGTAATACAGAAATACATCTCCCAGGCAAGTGAAAGGCTCCTCATCGAGGCCGCTGCTCCAAGAATGCACCCCGTGGCCTACAGCTAGCAGCCACAGCGCCGCTCTCGACAGGTGCCAC
>NW_009259428.1:213118-218667 GCF_000687185.1 Egretta garzetta | reverse complement strand
GGTTCTGGAAGTGGTATCCTAATTAGGACGCGATCCTTTGGGTAATTCCCATCTAAAACACTGGGAATTCTGAGCCAGGATTGCTAATCTCTCTCCTTAGAGGAGGGACCAAATTAAACCCCTAAACTCATTTTTACTAATTAGACACCAGGCCATGAAGAGGAGACAGAGCTCCTGGGTTGTAAATCCTAACTGGGTCAAAGAAAAAAACCTAGATCCTCGCCTTCCCCCCGGCTCCAGCAACAAGATCCCCGCGGCAGGCTGACCCCCCCGCGGCAGGCTGACACCCCTCCTTCTACTGAGATTCTTCCTGGCTTTTTTTTTTTCCCCCCCCAGGAGTGGGGTGTTCAATGCCAGAGCCCACAGCCCAGCGATCCAATTCTGCGTTCACCGCCCAACTGAGACATTGCTTTGCACATCTTGCAGCAGCATTCCCAGATTTCTACTTGCGGGGGCAAACAAAAATTCCTGTGCTAATAAAGAAGAGCAGGCAGCTAGCCACAAGAAGGTAGGAACAAAGGGTGGAAAATAAGAACTGCTAAGTCCTTGAGTCAGCAAAAGCCTTTTCCAGAGTCGCTAAATGCTGAGCTAGAGGAGGAAATGCCTTTTGTTCAAAGGCAATTAAAATTGAATGTGACATGACTGAACGCTGAAGACATCTGAACTCCTCCGCTGACTTACGTTACCCTTTTTCCATAGCCTGGATGGCCGTAGGAAATGCTATTCCAGCTGTAGGTGTTCCCTTTCCTATGCTAAAATTTCAGCGTCGCTCTGGTCTGCTAATTCAAAGCTTGCAGTAACGATCAGAGAAGAAACACAGAGCAACAGAAAAAGCACTTAACGTCACATTTTCTTCATTTTTTTGATCTGGCTTTAAACCGCTGCCCCAGTTGCACAATGGTTAAGTCGAAAGGAAGCAGTTAAGGAAGAACATCGCGTCCTTTCATCGTGTGCCAAGCCATCATTAGCCAGCGAGAGCCTCTGCGAGCGCCTCTGCCCGTCCTTTTTCCCCTCACATACTCGTGAACCGGAGGAGCCAACACCACTGGCACGCAGACACCGTCGTTGCACCGCGCAACAACCGTGGGCAACGGAGGTGCCGAAGTTCTAAATGGTTTGGGGTTTTTTAATCATTTTGGAAGAGCAGAGCATGATTGCTGGGGGCACAAGCTTTTGTGAAACGCATGGATCACAAACTGTTCACGTGGTTGTCCTCCCTAGAATTCCAAACACACAAACATCCCCTTCAGAAAGAAGATTTCCAAAGCACAGCCTAAACTGAAATCAGTGCAATCAGTGGAAAAGGAGGAACTGCTGAAAGGTCAGACTAAATATTTCTGCCTAAACCAAGCTACCCACGTGTGCAGACAGGACTTCTTCTCTCTTTAAAAAAAGTATTCAAACCTCATTTAGTGTTCATTATCCTGATTATTTTTTTGCTCAGGCTGGATGCAAATACCGTTTCCTAACAGGCCTCTCCTCTTTCCAGCCTTCTGCGCTGCAGCCAGAGGACCAACTTCTGTGAACAAATTCACCGCCTGATCACAGGAGCTCCTTCGCCCATCGCCGTGACCTGTGAAACGATGTCCGCGGAGGCAAAGCGCTGGCAGCACTGGTTTTCCCCAAACATTTTCCGAGCCACGGCCACGAGATGGGGATTAATCGCTGGGTGCGGTAACCACAGCTGCCTGCCTCTGTCGCTAGCAGATATTTGTTAGGGAAAGCAACGTGGAAACCTATTAAGTTTATACCAAAAGCACAACCATTTGGGCAGAGATGATGCTGGGTCCTGCGCAAGGAAACAAATGTGCGGGAACTCCTGCTAACATCCCATCCTGTCGTTGCCGCTGCGGCAGCATCGGGCTGTGTGCCGAGTCCCGGCCAGTCCCACGCTGATCCGTTGGGATGACCAGGAAGCTCCCATCGGGATGACCAGGGAGCTCTCTCACCCCTCCCGGGGGACGTATCTGCACGTGGCTTGCAGGTCAGGAGGCTCAGCTGCTCAGCACAGGGACCGGATCTAACGTGACCCCTCCAGAGCATCGCTGCGCCCGCATCTCCTGAAGGGAATTCATGAGCTAGGATACAGGCAGATTGCTGGATGGCAGACATCCGGCCTTGCAGTGGAAATACTGGGAAAAAAAAATAGTTACCTGCTGCTGTAGGCATTAGGGGGACAGCATTTCAATAAGACTGTCCCACGTTCCGAGAGGTCACCCTTCCATCCCACAGACAACCCCAATGGGACGAGGCGTGGAGCTGTTCCCGTCTCTTAGCAAAGTGCTGCTTAATAACAAGAAAAGAGGGTGCGGTGACGGATGGCCCCCGCAGGGCTTCTGTCGCCTCTGTGCTCTGCCTTCACCGTTGGCCGCTGGTTTCCAGAAATGAAAAAGCAGGGTTGGTCCTTCTCTTTCAGCAACCTGGATCTCTTCAGGACGAGCGTTCGCTCCGTATTTGGCTGCCTTCAGGGGGCAGAAATGCCCAGAAAGACGAGGTAGAAAAGGGGGATGGATTTCTTGAGAACTTCCCCCCACAGCTCTGCACGCGGGCGGGGAGGAGGCTACGCAGCACGCTTCAACGCTAGGCACCGCGAGATGGGTCAAGAAAAGCAAGGGGCTGCACAAAGAGGCGCGCGTAGGGTACCTCTCCCTGGGGTCCTCTCTCCTTTCCTTCACTGCCAACTTCTCCCAGGGACACAGACAGCTCAAGAAATTCTGTGTGGCGTTTTTGCGGCCTCTGCTCAACTGCAGGTGAACGCGTTTTATCCAGGCTGCGGGGTGGCCTGGCGCGGCCGCTTTGCAGCTCAGACATCCCCTTTTTCCTCCACAAGTAGCACTGAGCAGCGATGGAGCTCTGCTGCGTGGGCGGCTGGGGCAGGGGAAGGGAAGATGCAGCACCCCCCGCGTGCCGGCACCTTCGGGTTTCCCGAGGGACATCAGCACCATTTCCTCCTGATGGTTCCCAGGCATTTGCAGCACATGATGCATTAGGGCAGTTAATTAAGCTTGGTTAACTCCCTAGCTCTGTAATAAATTCCGTCCTGGTATTTTAATAAGAAAAAAAAAAATAAAAAATCCTATATGCTTTAGTTCATCCTAAGCGACTTTCCAGGCTACGAGGAAAGATCAGCTGCTGACAGCAGCCAGCCCTGGGCCAAATCAAAATGCACAGCGCCAATGCGCAGCGACACTTCACAGGGACTTAAAAGCAGGACAGCCCGTTTGGAGGAAGCCTAGCACAGGTTTAACTGTCGGCATTAGGACTCTGCACTGAGTAAGCCATACTTTTTGGATCAGAATTTACAGGATCAAACATGACTTGAAATATTAACAGTTTAAAAACACAAAGCGTAGGACAAATCCCAACGACTGTAAGTGTTAAGGAGCTATCTGTGTGTGGAAAATAGAGATGTCCCCTCGACAAAACACCCTGGATCCCCGCAAGCCAGAGCTGCTCGCAGACAGTCTGGCCTTGGAAAGCCGTCAGGCTCTCGGTCCTGCCAACCTGAGCCAAAACCCACCGAGACGCCCTGCGGCTGCGACCACCACCCAGCCCCGTCCCAAGGGGGTCCCGCGCTGCCCAAGCTGCACAATGGGACGCTGGGGACCGCGGACTCGCGGCGCTGTGAGCGGATGGTCACGGCGGGGGGGCCCCCCCCCCCCCCCCCTCTCCCCCCCCCCCCGCCCCTTCCCAGGCAGAGGAGGGCGAGATCTCCTCAGCTGCAAGAGCTCCCGGGGTGCCCCCAGCCCCCGTCCCGCGCTGCGAGGGCAGACCTGGCCCCAGGGGCTTGGCGTGGGATGCCCGACTGCCCCCTGCCATGCACTACCATCTCGCTCCTGGGCTCCCGTGCGCCTCAAACGTTCCTGACTACAGCAATGCTGGGCCCATGAAAGAATGGAAGACGTTAAAGGAAAAAGAAGTTATTTTCCAGGTTAAGGAGCTTTGTCTGATGTACTGTGTAATTTAAAAGACACATTCCTGCATTGCCTATGGTTTCTGAAATTCAAATACAAACCATTTCTCATGGAAACGACTAGAAATAAAACACAGGATCAGCATACCACTGGAAAAAAAGTCTCTTTGCCAGTTAGGTTTAAATGTACCTAACGGTCTCAATTCCCATCATTCACCCATCACAGCGGAAATCAACCCAAGCCCAGAAGAACGCGGTGCCAGACTTGAAATTGAGACAAGACCTCCAAAATTTAGAGAAATACTTGAAATTCTTTTCTGAACAAAACCTCAGACCAAAACCTGAACCAAACCCTCAAAAACTTCAGGTCTAACGGCAACTGGAAATAGAACCGCCCGGGGGCCCGTGCCCTCCGCTACCGCTCCTCTCCTTGAGGAGCTCCAGGGCAGACACCAGCATGCAGACACCCGCGCTCGACAGCAAACTGCTCGAAGGCTGATTCCACAAGGGGGTGGGCTACGGAGCGCGTGAGGTGGCATACCCGGGGAGAGAGGAGGCCAGCTTCCCCGTCGCTCCACAACCTCTTCCATCCCGCAGAGCGCTAAATTATCCCTTAGTTTGAACCAACACGGCTCTTCTGAAACGAAACTCTGTGCGCACGCTCCTAATTGCATGAAGCTGCCTGTCTTGCGGAAAGCTCCGGAGAGGCTGGAGCGTCAATGGGAACGTACCCCACGGGCACTAACAGGCACCCCTCGCTTCAGTGCCCTCGGTCGCCACGGCCCCAGCGAGCTGCGCTGCGCTTTCTTACCCAAGTGTATCCGCTCACGACGCGGGAGCGACCAAGCGCCGTCAGGCATGCAACGCAGCAAGCGCGCCGCGCCATCCGCGGAATACGAAGAGGCCTCGGCATTACACTAATTTTTTCCAGCTAAAGGAAAAGGTCGAACACTTCCAATACAGAAGAAAAGTGGTATGAAGACGTGGTTTGCCCTAGCCAAAGGGAACAGGCATTTCCTCCTCGGTTCAGGAACGCAGAAACGAAGACAAAGCGTCTGAGCCAGCTGGGACATTCAGTGGGCTACGTTTAAGCACGCTGCAGTTTTTAACTTTTGGTGTTTTATATTTAAGAAAAGAAGCACGGGCGTACCAGGATGCAAAACCGCACGACGCGAGGGCATGCGAATTCAGGCCACCCCACGCCACTGTGAAACTACAAACGCTCCTGGGTGGTCACGGTGTGGGGGTACGCGAGGGAACGCCTGCCTGCATACAGATCATTTTTCCGGAACATAACCTAGCTCTTTTCAGCTTACTTCTTTTATTTCCGTTTCGATAGCAGCAATAACAGTTAAAAAGACTTACCTATTTGGATCTGTTCCTCTTTACCAGCCTGCAGAAGAGAAAAGAAACACATGCACAAAGCTGTTAGTGCAATTACTACACAACGCGCGACAGCAGAGCACTTCTAGAAGGCTGAAAAACTGCTCGGGCTGTACTGCACCATGTTTTACGTTTCAGCTTCTGGTTTCCGGGGATGGCATTTTTCCTGAACTGAAATCAAGCGCCGTCCCCACCGCTGTACCGGCAGGGTCCGCAGCGAGTTTCACGCAAACAGAGGCGCTCAGAAGCGGCG
>NW_009259428.1:211053-212128 GCF_000687185.1 Egretta garzetta | reverse complement strand
AGGGGGGGCCCCCCCGTCCAAGCAGGGGTGCCCCCCCAGCCAGGGCCACCACCTGACCCACCATCCAAGCAGGGGTGACCCACAGCCAGGGGCCACCGCCTGACCCACTGTCCAGCAGGGGTGACACACCATCCAGCAGGGGTGACCCACCGTCCAAGCAGGGGTGACCCACCGTCCAAGCAGGGGTGACCCACCAGCCGGGGCCACCACCTAGGACGGCCCAGCCTAGCCCGGCCCAACAGCAAGGGTGCAAACACAGAAACTTCACCACTTCACGCACACGCAGAAGTCACGTCAGCTACCAACCTGTCGCCGTGCTGCTCGCTAGCTGCTCTGGGCTCCCTGTCTTTCCATCCACGCGCCCAACAAAGGAAATCTGCAGGCTATCTGCAAAGAAAAAAGCAAGCCCAGCTGTTGGTCCTGCCAGCCATCAGCTACCTGTGCAGGGAGGCCAGCCTCCCACGGTGGCCAGGACCCCGAGAAGAGCTCCCCAGCCCGTGACGACGTCCCTAAGTTTCCCTGTTTCGTATCGACCCAAGGCAGCGCAGCGGAAGCTATGGAGCCCCCGAGCCTCCCACCGGACTGGAGCCCAACCCGCAAAGTGGTTTCTCTCCCCCCCAGCTGGGAGCCGGGCGTACAACCCAATCCCCGCTGCACCACAGGCAATGCCGCCCGGCCTGGGCAGAAACCAAAACCCGCTCACATAGGGCCTTCCACAGACCAAAATCTTCATGAGCACGCTCGGTACCTTCTTGGACCCTCAGACTGGCCTAGAAGATGAGACGTGGTTGGGGCTATGCACCAACAAGCTGCTAACAGAAAGCCTAACTGTAATCATCTTTTACATTGAACTGCCTGCCAGAAACCATCTTATCTACAAGAAAGAGAAAATAATCATTCTACGAAACCCAAGCTGCCTCATAGCCACATTTAAGAGGATGAGGCCGCCAGCCTTGATTTTCAGGAGATATCTTGAATATTTAAACCTCACCAGCCTGTGGAGCAGCCCTGCTGTTTGAGGGAACACAGGTCCTGAGCCGCATTATGTTCTCTCACAATGCAAAAAAGTACAAGG
>NW_009259428.1:185182-211026 GCF_000687185.1 Egretta garzetta | reverse complement strand
GGCCCCCGTTATCCCAGGCTTCAGCCCCCTTCTGTACGTAAAGTATGCGAGGCAGCCCGCTACGCTCGGCACGCTCCAGCAGCGGGCAGCTGCTCGCTGCGCAAGAGCAACTTTTTAGAGAAAAGACCAGGCTCAGAAAGGCTGAGGTCCTGCAAATTGCTACCTACGCAACTATACATTAAAAGGCAAGCTAAGGACAGCAAGCTCGCAACGCCAGAGCGCCAGAACTGTCAGCTGGGAACTGCCACGCTCGGGCCGCCGGCCTAAGCTGTCTTCCGTCTGCGCAGTGATTAAGGCGCTGACCGGCATTACCCAGCAGCACACCACCTCTCCCGCAGGACTGTTCCCTCATCCAGAGCACAAAGCCGGTACCGTTTGCTTAACATTCAGCTATTCCACGTTTTGCTTCCCTCGCCGATGTTCGTTACCTGGCCTCAGATCTTATTTCCCACGCGCGATGCAAATCCCCAAACCAACAGCGTTGATTTCCTTGTGGGTTTTCCGTAACACAACCTACCCGAGCGCTGTGCAAACCGTCCATTTTCTGCGGTGAAACGACGGACCAGCACAACCCCGGGCACTTCGCGCAGGCTAACTGTAGGTGCAGCTCGTTATTTGATCTCCTCTTCTTCCATTTTATCCAGCTCAGCTCCACGCCCGGCTCTTTCTGATGTCCCTGCACGGTGTCACAAACGTACAAGGTCAGGCTCCCCGCAGCGGGGAACCCACAGGAGGCGCTGTTTAAGCCTTTTGCTCCGCACCCCGCCGGACCTCTGCGGACAAAGCCAGTCCGGCACCTCGCTGTCATCCGGGCGCTGCTGAGCAGGGCTTCCAAGGGAGTGTCCGAGTCTAGAACGGCACGACACAACAGGGAAACAAACTTCCAGCGCTTTGGAATGCTCTTTCTGCCGCCCTAAAAGCATTTCCCTGAAGCTGTGCGTGTTACATCCTAGGTTGTTGAACTCCTCCCAATCAGCTAAAAAAGCTCCTAAGCCTCAAAGAAACAAAGATGGGCAAAAGGGAGAGCTGGAGGCCAGGGCGGACGCTCTGCTGTGCGGTCTTTGAGAGTAAGGAACCAAGGTTTGACAGAATTGTAAGCGAGCAAAAATAAGGTGTTAAAATTACAGGCCTCCTCAGCTATTTCTAATAAGAAACACGGCTAAGTACCGTAGCTGTAACGAACATAAATCAAGGCAGTATTGTACAGCTCAGCTAACGCCGCCGCTCATCTCTAACAGCCAAGTCTGGGCGCAGCATTATCAAAGAAACCATAGACTTGCTTGTGCGTATTTCCAGCCCGATAGATACACGTATGCACACATGTATTTACATATGCATGTATGTATATATATGTTAAAAATCTGTTAAAAAAATCTGCTAAGCATTTGCAATTCTAAAATTATTCTTGCTAAGGCTACATCAGACCGGCTTTCTGCACCCGTGCGGCTGCTGCTGACGTGCCAGCCCGACAGCTACGGATACTTCATGCACCTGAGGCTGGGCCCCGAAGCCAAGAGGCACCCAGGGCCGAACGGTTCTGCACGGGGCCAGATCCCGGGGCGGGAAGCCCGCAGCAGCATTTGCGTGGCAAGAACAATACTTACGGGAGTCAGCCCTCGGTGTGGCGGGTAACGCGTGGCTCTACCTGACCACGAAGGCTCTGCCAGGCCGGCTCTGTGGAATCACGCAGCAGAAGCGCCTGCGACACAACAAAATTGCAAAGCAAGTTTTAATTGCAACGAGAAATCAAACTGAGGAACTTTAAAGAAGAACATTGCCTCTATGGAACCGAGAGAAATTAACTCAAGAGGAGTTTTTGCAATGGTATTTAGTACAAACTCTCAGATACTGAACATTTTTCAAGACAAGCCCCTAGTAAACTTAACGATAACGCCTAGGAGTAATACGTGTAGTCGAGACCAACCACAGCCTTCACCCATCACGTACGCGCACCAGGTTTAATATTCAGTTATGCAGTGACGCTCCCTGGTATTTAGGAATTTACTGCATTTCTGACCTACTGCGCTCCTTGCCAGTCTGCATTTCATGACCACTCCTAACAGCGGCCAGCTTGGAGAGCACTAATTCTGTCCTTTCCAAAGCAGACACATCACTCGAGATGAGCCGGGGGAAAACAAGGTGCCTTGCTGAGATGGCAGTGAGACCCACTTTGGGCGCCTGTTTTAGAAAACTAAAAATATTTTGAAGCATCATGCAGCTGGTTGCCTACTTCCACAGGGCCTGCGGTAGCGGGGGGCCGCGGGACATCTGTCCTTAAGCAAAGATAATGCGGGCTGGTTCAGAGAAAGGCATGAGCCGGTCCAGGTAAGGTAGGTACAGACTGATTTACTTTCTTTGCCACTTCCACAAACTGAGGAACACATCCCTTGTACAACGCCTGGGCATCTCCCCCCCCCAGCCCCTTTTACTCTTTACCGTGAAACCCACAGTTTATTTCCGTCCAGATACCAGCTCTGCTGAGCCTTGCCTTTGGTGTCACAGCCTGACCTCCTTTAGCGACCGACGCACGGGGCCTCAGCTCTCCTCCCGGCTGGAGCGTGGCTTGGGCTCAGCAGAACCGAGGGCAGGACCCTGCCTGAGGCAGCCCCGCGACCCCGAGCGTGTCCCCCGAACCAGAGCACGCGTGCGTGACCTGCTCAGGTTCCCAGCCCGCTAACCGGTGGCTTAGTGAAAAGTAGACATTTTTTCTTTTCCAAGTAATTAGAGATGCGGGAGGCCTACAGCGCGATCGTTAAAGCCAAGGCAATACACATCAGTTTCTTAGCACGGTATAGGTCTGAAAAGAACGCCTGCGCCTCGTTTTTTAAATTCGTTACTATTTGCATTTCAGTAACGCCTGAGGTCCCATTCATGGGCTGGAGCCCTATTGTAGCAGGCTTTGTGAGCACACACAATAAAAAGGCCACGCACAAAGACCTCTCACTTGAAGGGCTGTAGTCGTACTACTGCAAAAAAAAAAAAAAACAAAAAAAAAACCCAAACCAAAAAAAGCCCAAAAACCCAAACCACCAAACCCAAAGCGCCCAACCCCAAAAAGCCTGGATATACAAAGGACCAGATTTTATGCTCCTCAGTGGAAGCCCCTCCCTTCCTGCCCGCCTGCAGGGGCAGCCGGAGTCCTGCCCGCACGCTCCTGCTTGGCAGCATGGCAGGTAAGGAAGGTGCCCCAAGCGGCTCCTGGCCTTGCCGCTGCCCTCGTGCGGGCACATTCATATTGCCACGACAACCCAAAAGACTACCCCCCGCTCTAGCTCCACTCATGACAGCTCCGGTCGTGCGTTCCAAAGTCGCAAAAGCCTTCTTTGCTGAGATGCCACGTTTAAAATTTCAGCCTTATCTGCTATCCAATGACCTCTGTCATTTGATTTCCAAAACGGCACAAGAAGCTTTTTTTGACATTACCCTGCCTGTGCGTTTACCTCGGCAGCGTGAGAAAGGGCTTTCAGTCCCAAGGTGTCAGACAAGAGTTGCCAGACAGCACGTGAAATGCAAGCGCTCCATAAATGAACATGGCCATAGCTTCTCCTTCATGGTGCATTAAAACGGGGAACGTTAAACCACACAACCATACTTAATTGTTTTAAAGACACTATTAATCTAGCAGATTGTTAAATGAAGAAGCATAGTAGATCTATTATGTTTAACAAAGCAGCGTAAGATTTATGGTCAAGATTTAACCACAGGACATAGGAAACTGGAGGGAAAAATGTGAGACATGAAAATTACGGTTGTAAAATACTTTATGAAAAATAAAAAATACTGGAAAGAGGCAGTGCTTGTGACCATTTAGCAGAATAGATGCATTCCATAAAGTTGTTCTTATTTTAAGGCGGTTAATTTTGAAACAATGCGTGCCAAATACAATGCAATTAAAACCACCTCGAATCCTCAACAGAAATGAATAAACAAATACCCATAAATCATTCTAAAAATAGGATCCAGTAAGAGCAAGCCTTCAATGGCCTGCGGTACTGATACAGAAATCAGCGGTTCCTGTGTTGCAAGAGGTTCCTGGAACTGCTGAGGCAGCGGCCCTAACGCGCTGTGCGGATCCGGGGAGCACCCGGGGCCCATTTCGGTGCTTGTGCTTACCTTCAGCCCTCGGAAGAAAATAAAGATGGAAACCAGCTTTCTCGTCCCGCACGGCTGGTGCGCGGGGTGCACGTGCTCTGCGTTCAAATTCCAGCACAACGAGAGGCCTAGACTCACTGGCATCGCCCCTGGGTGCTGCCGGTACGGGAGCCGCTGTGGGCTAGCCACGACTATTTTGGCTAGAGTTTTTCTGGTTGTAAAAATTCCCCATTTACGCTTTTATACGTATGCCCTTTGGACAGTGGGGGAGCTGTGCAACCTCCTCCTCTCTCTCTCTCTATATGCTATACACCTATAGGTAACACTTGCTGGATGCACAGAAGCGGCTGCTCACACACTCTCAATAATTTTTCCACTGATAAGAGAGCGTGCAATTATCAGCTTCTGGGAATCCGCACTCAGAGCTCTTAAACAGGGATTATAGTTGCCAGGGATTTTTTTTTACTTTCCATTTGCCCTTTTCTATTCCATTGACCGGGCAGAACAGCACCATCCACTGGGAAGCACCCAACCCGAGGACTTCAGAGACGCAGAAAACGCTGCCCAGCGCTCTCTCTGAAACGCACACCTCCTCCCAGTTACACCAAATGGGAGCGATGCTGTAACTATTATGACCACGGAGCGGCTGTTCTTTCCGTAGTATTTATTGTGAACTACAGTGTGACAGCATGTCAGAGTTTCTGGAATTGTCCAAGGAAACCTTTCTGGCAGGGCAGCCAACCGGGCCTGAGGAACTGGATTTCAGTAACATTTAATTCCCACCAGGACTTCATACCCAGAGAAGGGCATAGGTAATGGAAGCATGACAAGCGTTGCAGTGCCGCTCATGTCCTAAGACAACTGCTCAGGCACAAACATTTCTAACTTGTGCAGCCAAGTACCGCCCAACCAGACGTCCATGAATATGCTAGGGCCCTAGAATCCTTCCACAAACGTGATCAGTCACGTTTCTCAAAAATAGCACTAAACCAATTACTGAAAGGAAGGAGGAATGAATTTTCAGTATTTCAGCAGGCAAAGTCAAACTTAGCATGAGGAGGAGACAGGGGACAGAGAAGAGCAAGAAATCCGAAGGTCTCGAGTCCCCTGTAAGAATTCCGCTGTGAAAAGCAGTGCCATCCCCGTTAGCTTACTCTAGAGGGAAGTGACACTGGGAAAGGTTGGGGTTTTAGCGTAATGGCCCCCCTGTCACAGAACAGAGAGACACCCCGTAATTTAAAGTCTCCTTCTGGTCAGGAGATTTACAGACAAACCCTTCCACTATCCATTTCTCTGCAGAAGTTTGTGGTCAGCCCAACCCCCCGTGCTGCCTGCATGGCTGGCCCTCCCCTAGCCACTGCCCCATAACAGGCTTTCCCCAGGGAAAAGACAGATATTCCTGTCCCACGCCGCGGCTGACTGCTGCAGCTCCTCATTTTCTGCAGCTTCTCATTTATCATTTGTGCACATCAGTGTAATGCCTGCCTTGAATCGCCCTAATCCAAAGCACGGGCGACGTAAATTTAACCCGTGGCAGCCTAGACAAGCTGTTGACTGGCAATCAAGATGCTGTAGAGCCTTCTCATCAAGGCCATGCCTGCCACGAAGCAGCCTGACTCATGAGCAATCCCGTAAAGCTCTAAGGTTAGACACAATAGAGTATGGACCAGATGAGCATCTTACCCTGTATATAGCACGTACACCTCCCGCCGGCTTCGCCAGCTCGACACTCTTCCTTTGTAACTTGGTAACAAGGGTTTTGGTTCCAGCCATGTTCTTATATGCCTTTTTTTTTGGTGGGGGATACCTGCAGAGAGAGGAAGTCAGCATTCTTTTAGTGCTCTGATGACTTTTCTGCCATCGATTCACACAATAAATAAATAAATAAATAAATAGGTTTCCGTAAGGAGGGAGGGGGCTGCACACTTGGGCATTCCCTTGCCTCTTAAACATGACCAACATCAACCAGCCCGCCTGACTCCCCCAAACCAGGGAAGACAAAAAAGCTGCACCACAGAAATGAAAAATGAAACGGCAAAATCCGTAACATGCTGTTGGAAGCTGCTCCTTAAGCCAGCCGAGGCGAAAGTCGGAGCAGCTGCAGTTCCAAGCTGCCTGCTCCAAAGGGTTGTGATGTCATGATGCGATTCGATTACCTCACCAAGTACTTCAAGTCGATCGCGTCAGCAGTTTCTGTTGTTTCCATTTCCTTGATTGTGTTACAAAAGGTCATTCCGTGTCACAAGAATAAAATCAACAACTTGAGGATGGTTGCCAGCGGTCCCTTCTGTAGGCATTTTAGTAGCGACCGCAGCCAGAACCCAAGAGACACCAGCATTCCTGTGTGCTGCCAGGGGCTCACCGGCCGTGTTAACCAGGGCCTTGTGAAGCTGCAGGCTGCATCCCACCCCCTGCCCACCAGCGTTGCGTTACAGTACGTCACTGCCTGTCAAGAGAGGCAAACAGCTTATGCCGCTGTCTCTGCATTAAATGCATCTTGCGTTGCAGCTAAGCCTAGCAAAGCACTAAGTGGGTGCTCAGCCTCAAGCGGATGCAGCCTTACTTCCCTTATATTCTTGAGCTGAAAGACGTAAAACCAGCCAAGAGAAAGCTGGGCTTTATGAGGAATTTAGACCATCTAACAACAATCCCTGTGCACTGCCACTGCCGTTCTTCTCTCCCAAGTTAGAAGAAAATGAGAATAATTTAAGCTCCATGTCAGTTTTAACTCTCTTCTATTAAGTCCCCCCACAGTTAGGATGGGCAACTCTGATTTAAGGAAGAACCCACCCCTTTAACCTCCGCGCAGACTCGGCATGCCAACGACCGGCCTAGAGCGAACGCAGAACTGTGCGCCGCGCTGGGAGGATGCCGGAGCTCGGGACTCACACCTTTTCAGTGTTACGTGACTCGGACATCGGCCCGCTCCCTGCCCCCTGGATGAGCGTGAGAGCCTCCAAACCTACGCTTAGGACCCATCCAGCTTTCTCACCAGGTGCTTGAACACTTTAGGTGACTCTCCACCAAAGGGGCACCCACCTCTCCTTGTGTGCAATACGTGGGAGCCGTGCTGCTGCGGGTGCATGTGCCACCCATCTCACCAAAGCCAGATGCAAACCATGCTTAGCCATTACATATATCAGAACTGGGATTCTCCAGAAGGAATAATTAAGATAAAAAGGAATAAACATTTCCTTCAGTCCAATATCACAGATAAAGTATACGCATACGCCATCAGGCAAGCTTAAGTCAACACTAGGAGTAAAAAGCTGAGCTGAGATTCTGAGATGAAGAGCGTGCAACGAAAAGGAGCTGTCACTGCGGATGCAATGCTGGACGGGGCCAAGCACTGTTATTTCCAGACAACCCCAACACTGGATGAAAGCAGGGAAGTTACCCGTCACAAATACACGTACAGGAAGCCCAGTACGAAGCGCTTTCAGTAAATCTTACGGATACCGACCCATTCAGTAGGTTTCACGTAAGGCAACAGCACCTGGATCAAAACCCAAACGAGAAGGACGTTTCCAGAGCACACACGACCACTCCTACCAGACTTACCTAGGCATAAATTAGAAACACCAGATAAAAGTAAGTACTTGGGAAAATACTGACAGCATACGAGAAACTTAAGTAACTCTACAGGTAGGTGCAACCCGAAAGTCGAAATGCTAATATTATTTCAGGCTATGTGTGTGCTGCACATAAGCACCTATGCAATGACTTCCTTTTAACTCTTTTAATTGACAGAAGACATTATTAATCCTCTATTTTCTGTACGGAACATATGTGACTAAAGTGGAAACAGATAACTTACTTAGAAAGCCTCACACGCGGGCTATAACGCTGCTGGAGCTTCCTAGATGTCACTAGAGATGCTTGGATAAGACTGCTTGAGTTCAGAGAAGGTCAACGTTTGAGAGCTTTACTCTTCAACCGGGGGTGGGGACAGCTCTTTTTGAAACGCGTTCTTTTGGAATCGTCATTATTTAGGTTTGGAATGAGTGTTCACGTCTTGCGCCTCCAGAAGCCTCAGCGGTCTGTTTGTAGCAGTATCAGGCTGTAGGCCAGAAGCGCCGGCTGTACTGTTGGCTGAGTTTTGGGATTCCTTTGGGGGTTTTTGCATCACCGCTGCTTTCGTGCCAGCTTACGTGTCGCGCTGGTCCTTACTCGGACCAGGTGGGGAAGTCACAGCCTGACTCCAGCACTCTCAGTTGTATTTTATCCACGCAGGGGGTTTTATGCACGAACCCAGTGAACTCCCTCTGGTAGGAATTCGGCACTGCACGCTGACCCCAACGCACACGGCAGGCTAGCGCAGGCAGGGCGTTCAAAGGAGTTGAAAGAGGTTTGACCTAAGGCTCATTCAAGTGCCACGCTCAGTTAGCGTTCAGGCCATCAGGACAGAGACACCCAGCTTTCTCGTGCCCTCCTGAAAATCCCAGCCATGAGCTTCAGTCTCTGACGTGGCGTACGCCGATCGTTCAGATTCACGTGCTCCATGGGAAAGCATACAAGCAGGCATCTATCACCCCTTCGACTTGAATTTGCTGGGATGCTTCCAAATCACTTCCATTTCCAGAAGGAATTAAAACAGGTACTTTGTCTCTGCAAAGCAGCTTAAGCTAAAGTCCTGATACCGCTTGCTGCTCTCACACGGGGTCATGGCCATTGAATATTTAAGCCAAAACAACAATAAGTTGAGAAGAGAGAGTAGCGATGTTTAGCAGACAAAGCTGCCTCTCTGGACCCTGCTTCTCCACTCTCCCTCTGTGAGGATCCATCTGCTTTAAGAGATCAACATAACCACAAGGGACAATGCCAAACACTGTTTAAAAACCAGAAGCTTAACTGAAAATGAGAAGCGAGCTTCTGACCTTACCCAGGGTCATCTCTCCACGTCAGGGCTGGGGTTATTTCCAGGGCAGCGTGCGAGAGCTTTCACTGCGGCTGCCTGAATAGTACACAGCCTGTGGATTAATGGATGACTTTGGCTTCTCGTTCTTACAGCCTTTACAATTCAGGAGAACGCACAGCAGATTTCTTCGGAAACGGGTGAAGTAAGAAGACAAAAGTAAGCTAACCTCCTGACCTGCCAAGTAACCTTGTGGAGAAAGCCTTTCAGCATAGCTGCTCGCTGTTTCTGGGAAAAGGAAAAGGGGTTTGCAAGAGGAAGCAGTACCTTGTGTACTGTTTAAGAGGGGAAGCTACGGCAGCAATGTGTTTCTGATGAATTTAGGTGGGGTAGAGCAGAGAGTATATCCAACCAGGACTAAGCAGCGATAAAGCGCATCATGAACAAGGACTGAGCAGATTTAAGGCAAAGGACTTCTGCTGGTCTTACTGGCATTTAAACCAAGGAAACCCTTGAGTGAGGTGGGGAAGCAGCTTCTCAGAAGATAAACCTCTTCCTTCGTCCTTGGCCGCCTGCTCTCAAACCTCTACCCAATGAGGTTTTTCTCACTCCAGGAGGTCCGTGCAAATTCCAAGCTTGAAAGAGAGCGAGATCTGCTCTGTGCTCCTAGGAAAAGCAGAGCTCCCCACAAAATTTACTTTCTGAACCTCATGTCTGTTGAGAGAGCTCATGAAAAAGAAACACGAAATCCTATTCAGCAACAAGGTGATGGCAATGTGATTCAACCCTGGGCTTTATGTCCCCCTTTCTTCTTAGCAGTTTCCTTTAAGTTGGGTTTAAATTCAGAGAGCTACTGCAATAACTAGCAACTGGACACCTCATTTTTAAACGCAGCTCTAGGCTCAGAAGTTTGTTGTCTTCCGGTGCTCTTATTTCTGCACACCGCTGAGGGAGCCTGAGAAAGCAGGAGAGAAGAACAGGAAGAAGCGCAATTGCCTGAGCACTGGAACTAACCGGGCCTGATCTCCTGCAGGTTCCGATCACAGGCCGGCTTGTGAGCACGGGCTGCAGCTTTGCCTTCGGCTGGACACGTCAACAGGCTCTTTCTCAAGCCTCAGCTGTGTGCAGTAACGTGCAAACTCACCCAGCGTCTGTCCTTTGTAGGAGCTTCACTACCTCTGCTCCCTGTGCCCATTGATCAGATTCAGACAAGTTCAGGCAATGAATTCAGGAGTTGTGGAGGAACCTGAGTAACCGTGAGCTCATAAGGTGCCCAAGCATTCTGCTGTTTCTAGTGGACTTTAAGTGATAATGAAGCAAGTACAGTTAAAGCCTTCCCTACCTTACAGGTTCCAACCGTAATTTGAAATCTTAGCTTTCCCCGTGTCCTTCCTCAGCTTCCCCTCAGCCTCCCATTCGGCGGAGCAGGTTTTGACTTCAGGACAAGTTACAGAAGGAGGCCCAAACCTCAAGTGTAGCGTTCAGCCTCAAACGGGCAAGTTCGTCATCTAAGGAGATTCCAGACAAATTTAAGATATCAGTAAATGCTACCGCCCATTCGTTTCGCCCACTGCCATCATCATTCACCCAGCTTCCCCTTGTCAGATCCTGAGCCACGGCACAGCGTCCTTTATTAAAATACCCAGATAATTAGAATTTGTAAACTTGGATTCTTATTAGCAAAGAACCACATCTTAAAAGAAAAATATGTATTTAAAATCTCAAAGGCAAAAAAAGGGCTTGGCCAATCACCACTCAATATATAAAGCCTTCGGAAAGTTCTCATCTAACGATTCCAGAGAGCCACGTAGCATGAAACACACAGGGTGACCCTTTTCCTGTTCTATTAATTTGCTATTTGCTCCCTCGCTGCTTTGTTGAAGAGACACTTGATATCACGGCCTTTTCATAGGTTTCATTCTACGCTCAACTAGAACTTTGAATTCAGCACAGGGGAAAGAGGGAATTCAATACACGGGGCGAAGGACGGGTGCCAGCTTACGGCTCACCGATTCCGCATTCAGAACGGAACAAATGCTGCCGCAGCAACTAACCATCGCTTAAGGTCTCCCAACAGTTTTCTTCATTTAGGGGAACAGTTTTTATCTTTGCTGTGTGCGAGCTGTTTAATGAGACACGGACTGGAACCAACCCCATGAGAACCACAGCAACAGCTTCTGAATAACCTGACTCGGCCAGCGTCGCAGCTGCTCACCTCCAAAAGGAGCCCATGTCTTGTCTGAACATTTTGGTTCTGATGTACCACATGGCTCCTGCAGTCAGAAGGTCTGGCCCTAACTCACAAGTGCTGGCAAGGCACGTGGGGATGATTTCTAAGTTACTTTCCTCGGTCATCTTAGTCAGAAGTGAGCTGTCCCCCTCTGATAAGGGGCAGAGTGGAAAGCAATAAGCAGCAACTCCTTAAAATCAGCCCAGCAGGAGCTGCTAGAGGTCAGGAACGGCAGCCCCGCTACTGCTCAAGCCCTTCATTTTCTGTCCAATGTCATACGTGTGACCTGATTTAGTGGTTGCTCAGTTCTGCCTACCAAGTCACCTTTCTATATTTAACATGCTACTGTACAAAACGCTTTGGTAGGCCTCGCGCATGGGAGGCTCCACGTACAATTAAACTCTACCTCAAGTCTTCCTGGAGAAGCACCCCGCTCCCCACTTCTTAAGAGCACCGATTTTCCCCTCTCTGCTCAAATCTTCCAGGAGGCAAACACATGCGAACGGTTCAGTTCAGAAGCGAGCCCCGTGGTTCCTTCCCCTGGCACGGAGCGTTTGACTGCTCTGCTCGCTTTGACACGTTCAGCCTCCACCTGCATTTCACAGTTCCCCTGTTCAGCTGCAGCAAATTACTGGGCTGCCAGTCCAAACCCCAAGGAAACCAAGTTCTGGTTTGGCACCAACGTAAGTGGTGAACATAAAAAAAAGCCCCCTGTGACAGTGTGCAGAAACGCTATCCTTTCCACCAGCTACGTTAGCAGGCAGACGCTGCGGCCTCAAGAAAGGACGTCTAAGCGATAAAAAAAAAAAAAAAAAAAAAAAAAAAAAAAAGAAACCAGCATTGAAAATATCCTGAAATATTCTGGACTAACAATCACATTTGTCCAATAAAATATTTGTCTTTTTGCCCGAAATAGCCTCTAAAATAGCTGAAGGATAAGAGCTGCCTTTATACCAAGTCGCTGGAAGCAAAACTGAGTCCACTTGGTGGGCCCAGGCCAAAGACCACAGCAGGCATCAGGAGGCCGTTAACTTCCCTGGACTTTGACTTAGCTCTCTTGATTGCCTTTAAGTGCTGACAGCGCAGGGATGTTTTATTCTCGTTTTTATTTGTGCTATAATATCATTCACAGTCCTTCTCTCGTCCCAGCCCAGCATCCTCGCATTTTTTTCACCTAAGCTTTCCCTGATGTTATCCATCTGCCCTTCTGCTTGCATCCAGCTGGCCGGTGAGGACCGTGACTGCCCGCCCCGCGTGAGTCAGCAACTCATCAGTTACGTACGGCTCTGTTGCAGATGACTTCTCCAAATATCAACGTAGTTATTTAGATTAATTCCACTCCAGCTATACCAAAGCATTCACATCGTCCATACAATGGCAGAGGAGAAGGGCAGATCCTCAGTATAAACCCGTGCAGTTCCTTAGGAACCTATGGATTGCTACCAGGGGGGAATGCGGCCTCGCCGAGCGGTCGGTCCCGCCACGGGCTAACAGGCCTTTGGCGCCCTAGGAGGAAGATCAACGAAGGATGTTGTCGCAGCAAGAAGAAACAAAAGGAAAAGGGTAAGAAGCGCCGAGGGAAAAGAAGTACGGTATGGAAGACAACTTCTCCTTAGACAGAGAAGACAGAGCCCAGTCTAACACATCTGGCAAACCCTCGGCTGATTGCTGCTGCTCATCATTAAAGGACCCGCGGCCGCCTTGGTCTTACTGATAAGATAAGCAACCCTTCACTTCCCAGTTAAAAGAATCTCTTTTCAGAGTCAGTTGCTTTCCTGCCCATTAGAATACAACCCAAGATATATTTTTCTGAAACTCTTACAGCAGAGCCTGGGCCTCTCCTATTCCTGCAGATTCACGTCTTGCCTAGCATCTGCCTTTAATAGAAAAAAGGGCTTTGTTTGTTTGGGTTTTTAATAAAAATACAGACTTGCTAGAGTCCTCTAAAACGAATACTTGGTCTAGGAATATTTTTTACAACAAGGACAATATTAATATCTAGGAAAATATTTTTCCAATATCTCCCAGTGACTGGAAAACTTCAAAGCGTATGCACTGAAACCCAGAGCTCCAGTATTTGTCTAAGTTAACAATTTCTGCCTTCAACATCTTTTAAGGGGGAAACTCACTTCTGTTCATTATTTTGAAGTGGAGAGGTCTCTGTCTCACATTAAGGGTGGCTGTTATTGTATTCCTATTAATCTCTTTCCATACACCATTGCCAACATTAATTCTTCATTCCTTTCCCCGGTCGTCTTTTCCACTGTATTTCACATTCATGTGGGCTCTTGTATGGGCATTAAACTTGGACAATGCGCAGGCACACAAAATGGTTTTCTAGATATTTTTCTTCTTGTGAATCGGAGTTTTTAGGGCAGACTCACATCATGCAGAAGCAGCTTCAAGCTAGCAGAGGCCGAGCCGGCGTGATTCCTGTGCAAAGAGCACGGCAGCGGGCAGGGCTGCAGCGCCCCACGAAGGAGGAGGAGCCCCCGCGCCGTAAGGAGGGAAGGTGGCTCCCCAAGGGAAGCCGCGGGCCTGCTGACGTTTTAGGGCTACAGAGGAATGGATGGGGAGGGACGGAGAAAGACAAAGCGGGGACAGAGTCGAGGGATTTATCACTAGCGGGATTCAAAGCGAGGGCTTGTTCTGCCCAACTGTCCGTTTGGGGGGTGGCCGAGGTGGGGAGCAAAGTGTTCAGCAAGAGCGGATCCAAGATCGCTGCGCTGGAAGGACTCACCAGCGAGGCAAGCGAGTTGTTTCCTTCCATCTAAAGAGAGCGGAAGAAGGTTTTTGGTCTTACTCTCTCACTTAACAGAATTGACAATGTAAGTTTTTGTCTAAGAATAAAGGTAGTGAAGATCTGTCACTGTGGGCTAAATATCAAAGTTCTTCATCTTCACAACTGCCACCAGTTATTAGAAATTAACACATAGGCTACTGATACCTCCTGAAAATTGATTAAATAGAAGCTAAATGATTGAAAATGCAAACTATTTTTTTTTTTTGCTAATTCACTACAGAAGCAGGACTTGTTTTATCACTGTGTATACATACGTGCTTCCTTAATAAGTTTTGGTCTCACCATCCAATTTTAACAAAATTTTTTTCCAACATAACCAGGTTCCTGCAAATTTTGCAATATAGGCAGTAAGGTAAAGCATCCTAAGAGAAAAAACACGGCATCAGCCTCACAGGGAAGGAAGTCCCAAAAATGCCACATAGGCTGAAAAAGTTTCGCTTCAAGAATTACGTTCTTAGCCTCCACAATCAGCCATCGGTTAGAAAATGCAGCTTGCGCTGCTCCCAGAACTACGTACTCCATAAGTTCACAGACAGCACAACTGGCGAGCCACATTTCCCCGGGGCTGCCATCTATGGGCTCATCTTCCTGGCTGCATCTCACTGATCAGGAGCACGCCTCACGGTGAGCACCCCACCAAAATCCTGCTGCAGCCCCGTTTTTTACACACACATAAATCTACCTTCTTTTTTACTTACAGATTTAGTTACGACCTCTTCTCTGAGCAAAAGAACAACCTCCTTGAAGGAACAGAAATCGCTGAACTGAACATGGTGTGGTTGCTTCATGTAGATCCAGATGCAGCTTTTAGAAACGCTCTAACTGGGGTCAGGAGCACACCGCCAAGTTCAAGCATACTTCAGTATTCACCGACCACCTCCCTCCCGCCCTGCATGCCCTGACTGTACGGTGTAGTTTATAATGGGACTTTAGAAAGCCATGCTCTTGGTTTTCTGAATAAAATTGA
This sequence comes from Egretta garzetta, assembly GCF_000687185.1. Taxonomy (NCBI): domain Eukaryota; kingdom Metazoa; phylum Chordata; class Aves; order Pelecaniformes; family Ardeidae; genus Egretta; species Egretta garzetta. Next base: position 196,079 of record NW_009259428.1, on the reverse strand, counting down.
TGTATCTTCCCTGCAAGAATTAGAATCAGCAGTCTGCTTTTTCTTCAACATGATCAAGGCAAGAGCTGAATTACTGATCACCTCTAAAGAAATCTAACATTTGGATTTGTGCTTTTAGCTGCTCAGGGGAAAAGCTCATGAATGAGCTCAAAGAGGAGTGCCTGCTGCCTAGCGAGGTACCCGCCTGCTCTTCCCCTGAGCGGTCAAGTTTCTCTGTGTAGCTGAACACTGTCCCCTCCGTTCAGCTCCTCGCTGTGGGGGGAGAGGGCTGATGAATGGGGACGACCCCGCAGATCTGCCTCTCACCCTCCAGTGACTCCGCAGAGCGAGGCCCGTCAATCTGTGTTCCTTCACGTTTCTTCTGTATTTAGCACCTATCAAAAAAAAGGACAAGGTTCTCCCCTCGTCTACCGTTGTCACAAATCCTGTGCAGTAGGTTGTGTCGATAGAAGACAGGCACAGTTATCTTCACGCACCACACGCACAGCTTTGGGGGCTTTTTGCATTCCCACAGCATACGCAACGAGGCCAAATCTTGCTTACGGAAGAGACGACAGCCAGAAACAATTCAAGCACTGGAGTCAGAAGCTTAAATCAGTTGGTAAACTCGCGCTTTCTCATTCACCTTCCAAAGGTGTTTGTCCTGACGCTTTCTTCCCCAGAAGAATACATGCTACTTCTAGCAGACAAACTGAAAATGTAGTTAATGTCCCTTAAAAAACTTAAAAAACCCCAGTGACAACAACCAGACAAGAAGGCCCAGCGGAAGCTTTCGCATTGCATGCTGCTACAAAGATTTCTTCCTGTTTTTTCCCCTCTGTTCTGAAATCTTGATTTGAGTTATTTCTCCTCCAGATAGCCAAGCCACGTTCATTTTTGTCAGCTCCACTGTATCCAATATGCTCACTTTTCCATGGGAGGAATCTACGCCCTTTCGGAGATAAAATGATCTTTTTTATTGCCCAAACACACACATGCACAACCTATCGACAACCTTAACAGCAGCAAAAGATGCTCCCTCGCATGCGCAGCCCGCGTGAACTTCTGTTCTCCGTTCTCCCAACCAACCACGGATTTCAGGGCGACAGCCTGAATCTGGCCAAGAACTGAATTTAGGATCCAAGACTGAGGTTTCCGTAGCTGTTTAAACAAATTAAAATACATTTTCGTTGAGCCACGATGTGCTTGCCCATTCTTCCCCCATGCAGACATATAAACGATACCTACTTGGAGACACTGAAGAGGGAAAGAAAAAACCCCTTCAGTCCCCGAACCAGTGGTCTGTAGGAGGTTACAAGGGAGGCTTTCCCATGGGGGTTTTATTCGCTCCCCGGCATATGCCATCCCAGCAGGCCACCACAGACTAGACAGAAACATGAACTCCTTACTATCCTACTGTTGACGTTGGCTGTCGGGCTACCATGAAACCAGCTCCACAGGAAAGTCTAATATTTGAACTTTTCACTCTTATTTCATTTTATTAGACAGCAGTGAAGGTTAGCTTTGTAAAAAAAGACTGAGCTAAAACCTTGAAATGCTGGCAGTCGGAAAGCAGCATTTTTACCCCACTCCTTGTTAGGAGATGGCCTTTCCAAACAGACTTCATTTTTTTTTTAAGTGACGGTTTCTGACGGACAGCTCAAAACTTGCTGGCTACACAGGTGGAGAGTCTGAGGTTTTCAGGATGAAGCCATAAACGTACAGTGTCCAGGCTGCACCGATCAGCAGATTCTGCTGGACTTTGCCGTAGTTCACGCTCTAAGTGCACGACCCAAGGGCAGAGCTGGCACTGGTTTGGAGCCCTCCACAGCAATGGGAATCTAAGCCCGCTCTTCTGAACACTGGCGTGCAGAACCCCATCGGAGGCGCAAACAATGACGGGCTAACGTGTCCCCTACCAGAACAGGCACAGGTGCCCAGAAACAAGGCCTCCCTTCTGGAGTGACGAAGTGAAATGAGTACTCATAACTACAGTTTGGGACACTAGAACGCAAGCTTAAGCCCAAGCTCTTTACCATACGCTGTATTTCAAAACAGGCATCTAAAAATCAGAAGTCACTTTTGATAACCTTGGGAGAGCTGCTTAACACTTCTATGACAGAATTTAAGCCAAGTACTTATAATTAATGGCAGCAACGTCATCACATGCACAAGAACAGTTCCTAACTGAAAACTACAAAGACTCAGTTTTGACTACGCAAGTACACACTGAATGATGAGTCTGGATTAACTGCTAGAAGTACTCACCGTGATGTAGATCAACCGGATTACCCCTAAAATACTTGTCAGAAGTTTTCCTTGGCAATCTAAGAAGTCCCGTGCTACAGTAAAAAACTTAAGCACATGAAGAACCTGAAATAGATATACAAGCGCTCTTATTTTTATTTTTTTTTTTTGCTTCTTGAGTGCTTTGCTGGGGCAGGCCTAACCTTGTTTGTGTACAAATCATTTGAACTCAATGTGTAAAAGCAGGAGGTGAGAAAAAGGAATGATTTAGCTGTTAACCATTTTAAAAGATGCTGCCTTAAAGATACAAAGCCGGCTTTGAGAATAAACAAAATAAATAGAATTCCAGATTTGTGCCTAGCAGCTGCCACTTGCAAGATCTGGAGGGACAGAGCTAGGCCTGCAAACGATACTGCCAAAACCAGGATCCACATGGTCATAAAAGACAGACAGACACTGGGCAAGTGATGGTTCTAGACTGGAAGGTCAAAATTTCAGCACAGGATCAAGATCACTTTATGTAAAAGGAAGAGCTTTTATGTCTATCCTTCCTCTAATGGCAGGTTCAAGATGTTTGCTTCTTCAAGTCTAGCAAACTACCTGTAACTTCAAGTACCTGGCACCCCTTCATGACTCAGTGCATCTCTGCTGGCGCTCAGTTTTTCTCAGATCACAGGCTTTTCAGTATTTTCCCTCCCTTTTTTAGTGTCTGGTCATCAAGCTCTTCGTTGTTCGTTACCAAATCCAGCTCCCGCCCCAGCTTCACCGTTACTGCAAGAGCGGAGAGTGAGAGGCAGAATGCCCAAGTGCCCGGCGCCTGCCCGAGGTGGGAGCAGGGAACGGGCAGCAGCGCGAGCGCGGGATGGCACTGCGCCTGGGGAAACGCAGAAAGGCTTTGCTGCGCTCGTCGGGGGGTGTTTCGGGCCTGATCTGCCCGCACGGAAAGCAAAAAGGCATTCCTCCTGCAGCTTTCCGGATGCAGGAAAGCAGGATGAGTACTACTAACAACACCGCATTTTTTTCTAGGAATTATCCTAGGAGGAAAAATATGGAAATAATACCAAACGAAGTCTTATTGATTTTAAATCATGTCCTAGGGATTTCCTAATTAAACTAGGGCTCCAAACCCATCAGATGATTTTTAACAAGGAGTTGGCTGTTTTTTCAGTTTCAATACTGGTTAAAATTCTTTCTTAGCATTAAATCCTAATCTAGGGTTACAGCCTAGCAAGCAGTCGAAACAAAAATACAAATATAAGCCCTCAGGTCCAGAAGTGATACGATTTAATATTCTCCTGCCAAAAGTTCTGAGAAGATTTACGGCTACCTTTGCAGGAAATGAGTTTTCATCACTTGAGAGCAAAGCTGGCTAGCTGTTGCTGCACACACATGCAGCACCATACGCTCTGCACTTTAAAACAGGATCTGTCAGATACCCGAGGTATAATCGCAACGTTGGGTGCAGGCCAACCTCCGAAATGAAACGTACCACAATGTACTTGTGCCAAGACTGTGACTTAGGAAAATCCTGAGTTGAAACCACTGTTTTTTGAGAAGTAGCTCGTGGCTGTGGCAGTTGAATGAGGGAGTCTCGGTAGGGCCTTCTTTTTGAAGAAGGTGGTTCCTGGTTCACGCTGCCTCCACGGCACGACTCAAGGCAGGCCTCCTTCGGGAAGACCCGACACAAGACGGGGGTCTTTGGGCTCATGGCAAGCTTATGAAGGGATGCATAGGAACTTAGGGGGACAACGGGTGACTTCTGCCAACCAGAAGTCCACGTGTAGAGCTGACATCGATAACAAGGCTGGTTGGCTAGTGTATGTACCTTACAATTTGCCAGGGAAATGAACACAGGACGGTATTGGGCTAGTACTGCCGTTATAACCAACGACCAACCTAAAAATCAGAGCCTAACTTTATTATCCAAAGGAGCTAAGTATTCTGTGCTTCTCACCAAATTAAAGGTTATTCAAAGTACCCAGCTTCATATGGGGAGGTGATGCAGCTGCTGCTGCAGACTGCGGCCATACAGGCGTGCAATTATCAGGCGTACAAAGCCACGAACAGGGTGTAACAAGCAGGCAATGCCAAATACAGCACCAGGGGTGGCTGGGACTAATTGGGTCAAGATGGGGATAGTTGTTTAAAACTGGAAGAAGCCAAGAGAGGACAAAGCAACATCATAATTCCGCATGAAAAATTGCCAAATGTGTTAGAAATCTTGCACCTCAGGTTACTTATTTCTGTGAACAAGGCAAAAAAACTTGGAGTGAGATGCCAGGCTCCCTTTTTACCGCTCCAGTCCCTCTCTCTCTGCTCCTCACTCCCACCTCACTTCCCTGCTTTGTTCAGTGGTCAAAGAGTCCAATGATAACCTGCTGAAGTGCTGCTGTGCAACACAGGCTGCAACACCACCAAGTGTCTGGATGGATTAATGAGACATCGAGATGCTTACCTGCTGACTTATTCCCTTCCGTGTGCGACTTCCCTGCCGCAGCCTCTTCCAGCATTACACCGGCAGAGCCGTTTCTTTGCAGTCCATCCCAGAAGAAGCCATTCCTATCGCTGCAGGAGTCACTGCCTGGCAGCACTTCTGCGTGTCTTGACTTATGCGATGCTTTTGACTCATTTTATGTCCATTCCTCAAGCTGCAGAGAAAAGAAACAAATTGTTCAACAGCGAAAAACATCTGTAAAAAATGTCACTCAAGGTGAAGAGTGTTCCCTAGGAGGAGGAAACATGCGTATTTCCAGACATAAAGGCTGTGTTTAGTACTACACAGCAGCTTTACATGACTGTACGGCAATCGATGGTAGCGTCTTTGTGGGGGCAGGGGGAATGCCACGATGAACCAGATCCAGATGAACATTCTTAAACAATGCCTATCTTTTATCACCTTTTTGTAAACGAGTAAGATTGTCTTTGTGACTCCCAAGCACATAAAAGCCCCAACGCATACAGCGCAAGAGAGGAAATCAACTCCTGCTCATCAGAAATCTGCTTGAGCAGCTCTAAGATATATGAGCTGACATTTAACCATGTCCAAGGGAAGCGATATGGGGTTATTCATCCTCATCAGCCCCGTGACTAGAGCTGCGAGCCACGGCTATGCCTCTGTTGTGCAAGGGCCTGCCCGTAAGCACATGACGAGAGGCAATCCTGCAAAATTTACAGGTAAAATACACAAAAAAAAGGAAGAAAATGGAATTAGAGGTGCAGAGAGTTTAAGTATGTCACCCCATGCCAGGCAGTTTGCAGAGCTGCCCAAATCTCACTCCACATCTGTCTGGTTTTCCAATTCCTGTTCCTCCAGAAAGGTGCCTCATCAGTAGGGGAAACGATCACTTGATTATTTTTTTTTTCCTCCAGAAGAGAACAGTCATTGGAAGTTCACGTACACAGGCCGCTGAATAAAAGCGAATTACATCCAGTTCACGTTACACGGCCAGAAACATGCGGGCAGCTCATTCTCTGCGACTACAGACAGCGGCCTGACAACGCGGGGGTCACAAGAACCGGGGGTATCAGCAGTAACAGCAGCCCTGACAACGCGGGGGTCAGAAGAACTGGGGGTATCAGCAGTAACAGCAGCCCTGTCTGACACATCCAGTTTATGCAGCATCGCCCTGTATAAGTGATTTAATGCCCACAGAAAGTCACGGTGAAGGAACCACTGATGACTTCTTGTTCCTTCTGACAGCAGAGCTCCAAAGTGCCAGCAATGACGGGAGGAACCATGATATGGGGGCCCCTGACTGTAAAGCTCTGCAGAGGAAAACAGCCTCTCTGCCCAACTGAAACGAGTTGAGGAAAGTCTTTTAAAACTTCCACTTACTTCGGAGGACACAGAAAGATATTTTGTTCAAGGACGCAGTCTTTGAATGAAACGTGAACTCACGTAGACAGAACAAACTCTCCGGCACGTCACGCCGCATGCCCGACGTGACGGGGAGGCAGCTGCCCTGGGCCTCCTCGGGGTGCTGGCTACGCTAGGGAGATAACTGCGTTTGCAAAGGGCCTTTTTAACCCCTCAACAGATTTCAGCTCTGCTCCGCCTAGGCGCCCCGGTACAGCTAGTGGGGGGAAGCACGTACAGAGGGGGACCGGAATGCCAAACGCAGAGCAAATCCTGCTCTAAAAGCACCACTTCAGGATACTCTGACCGCTCACACTAACAAACCCAGATGTTGCTCTCAGACTTGATCCTTGCTGCGTACACCGTCGTTCTGTTACTGTTTTAACTGTGGTTTACCAGTTGGAACGGGGAAGCGGTTCCTCCCGAAGAATGTAGTCTTAAATGAAGACTCTGCATTTTAAGTGGATGTTTCTGTTTGGAAAGCAAAGCTTCAGCAAAGGCGGCAAGTCCCCTAATGGAGAAACACTTATCAAATGGCTACATTGATGAGATTGCAGCAGGAAGGAGCAGCACAGCTGAAAACAGCCAAAACACAGAGTAAATATGAAACCTCTTTGGGCTGTTTGACATTGTGGTCTGATCCTGGAGCCAGTGAATAAACCCGAGGGCTGGGAATGCATTATCCAAACCCTGACCCCAGCTAAATATAATTATTTGAACAATACAAATTGGAAAGAGATTTAATCTGAAATAGTTCTGCATGAGATAAAGAAAGATTCATAGTTCATAAAGTATTTACTCTACAATGAACGGACTTTGCTTTCTCCAAGGCCCTACAGTTATCAGCTTCAAGCAGCCTTTTCATGGGCAGATGATGGTATTTAACCTACTTGGCAGCACGATGCCTTGAAACGCAGTCGTCTAAAGACATTATTACATTTATCTGCGCCTTTGTTCCCTCCTGCATTTCCCTATGTCACTTGATGCAATCCCTTCAAGAGACACCTTTTTTTAGGACAGCATTTCCAGTACGAAATACAATTGAAGAAATCCCTCCATTAGCTCATTATGGTTTCACAAATACATCGGTTCTGTGCAAAATGGTATTTACAGAACACGAAGCAAACACGTGTTCCTAGGTAGCCTTAACGTGTCAGAATTGTGTCACGCAATTCCGTAGCGAAAAGGCACTTGCTGAAAGACACAGCCACTTAAAACACACTCAACCTGAAATGCTGAAAACTGCATTCTGATCTCATTAGCGCAGTTTCATGTCACTTCAACGCCATTAAATTCAGGCAGTTATTCCATTGACGGGAAGAGACTGTGCCCACCTTTTTATGCAGTTTCAGTTTCAAGTTCAAGGCTCTGACTGGTTGATTCCTGGAACGAAGTCATCTTGGAGAGAGGCAGAATCCGGTATCAGCAAAAGGCAATGAAAAAGGTGGGTGTTCGGTCTGCAAAAGCACACGTACAACTGCCTCAATTACCCCGGAACAGATAGAAGACGGGGTTAGAAAAGGCTACAGAGACCATCTGTAGCTGTACCCTTTTTCCCAAGGCAGTGTTCAAACCACCTACACGATGCACATGGAAGCAATTCCCGACACGTACCGGAGCACCTGCAGCGGTTCCCCTCTCCTACAGCCCTCCATCTCCCGCTTTACCGTTGATGTCGCAGCGCCCCAGCCCCGCGCTGCAATCGGGCGTCTGCTCGTGCAGATGCGCCCTCACAGCCACGTCGCCCTTCCGTGATGTGCTCTGTCAGTCACAACACACACGCTACATCCTTTAACAACAGTGCACCCAAGTATTTAAAAATCTGTTCAAATCTGCCACTATGCTACTAGAGATACTGACAAATGTATGGAAAGCTTAGTCCCAGAGGAAAAAAAAAGTTTAAATATTTACTGTAACATAGCTACTGTGCAGAAATAGTATTCTGTATTAAAAAAAATTGTGCAACCAAAGAAACGCAACTAATGGAGTGTCCTTCAGAAAGGGTCTTCTGCCTGATCCTAGAGTCAGACAAAATAACACCTGGCTAACACACAAAAAGCTTTACCTAATTGCCATTTTTATTATTACATCAAGTCAAAGTGAAACCCAAATCCGTAACGTTTGCAGGCTAGAAGAATAAAACATGCAGAATATCAATCAGGAATAAACTGTAGTGGGATGCAATGATACAGATGAAACCTTCCCCAGTAAAAGGAATTCATCAGTTCATACTGGAACAAGAATGCTTCCAGTTGCACCAAAAAATACATACCCTCGGTACTCTGACCTCCTTGGCAGGCTGGTTGAGCCCACTTTGCAATGGATTTAAGTGCTCTGGTTGCTTCATTTTGTGCATATGAATATCTATTGATAGGAAACACAGGCTCCGTTCTAAGCCAGGAGATACACTGGCTCTTCAAGCTAATACTCAACACACCTCTCCCCGAACTCCCTATCGACAGTTTTCCCTTTTATTTTCCCCCCTTGCCTGCTGCCACCAGTGGATCTGAAGACAGAGAGGGGAACGTTTCAATCCCCCTTAGCCGTTAGCAAGCATCGTGCCATCAGCTTTGACAAGAGAGCACTGGCTGGTAAGGGCCTAATATTTGCTAGAGTTTCCCACTGCAAGAAACTGATTATTTGGACGTTTAACAAGTTTGGGTTTGTATTCCTGTTGGTCAAAAGACAACATTTCAGGCTGACAGACGTGATCAACGGGAGCAATCCTTTGGTTTTTGTGTACTTGTCTGCTAACAGAGTACAAGCTAAATCTTTCAGCCTCTCCTGTAGGTCATTTCAACATCAGCTCTTTCAAGGAAACAAACTGGGAGGGTATTCTGGGTTTAATACTTCCAACTCTACAGATACGGTTTTCTTCAGGAAGGACTGAGAATGCAAATATCCCCAGCTGGCACAAACAAATGTGGATGTGTGGAATTCAAGAGAAAATCTGCATTGATAGATACCTTATGAAGAGAGTTAGATGTCCCCGGAAGACTCCAGCAACTCTGAGGTGAAAGTACGCGGAGTTTTAAGATGAGCACTTTGCAAACTGCTACCAGGAGAAAACACAAAGAAACAGCAGGAAACAATGATATTGTGCATGGAACAAGCAAATCAGACTTATCAAGAAGTAAAGTTAACTTCCTTATTTAGAAAATAAGAAATGCAGCTCCAATGTGAAATTTTGAATTGAAAAATTGCTCTACCCAACAATCCTCCATGGGAAGTCACTTGAATTTGCAGGTGGGTGCCTGGTTTCAAAAGGATTAGTTACCTTCCCAGCTTTTGCACTCAGCCCTTTATTGGTCTCAGAGTCACCATAAATCAACAGCTGGATATCATCAACGTTCACAGTATGTAAAACGTCAGAAAACCAAGAAGCAAAAAGCTAGCTAATTTTGCAAGGAAGGAGGTGCCAGAAGACTGAATACCTACGGCCAGGGACATGGTTCCGGTACCTCAGAAATTGTTTCCAGGGCACCATTCCAGGCCGTTCCAACTCCAGCTCCGCAACACCAGTAATACGTCGCTGTTCCTAATTGCTTACTGGTGTCTGAAAAAGTGAGAAAGAACTGGAGAACAAGCTCACGTATCATCTTGCAGCAACACCTTCTAATTATGAGGGGGAAGGAATAGCAAAGAGCATTTGAGAATCGCAGCTTTTAGTATTGTCAAGAAAGGGACTGGTTTGATTTACAGCTCTATGCCTGATTGCCACATCTGGCAAGATAAGGCCAGGGGATTTTGCGGGGAAGGAAATGCCACTTGATGCTTTTACAATCAAAGCAGACAATACATAGATAGTTTACACAAAGCAACTATTTTCTTTGGGAACATTCATCTAAAACCTTGTGCCAGGAACAGTGGGAAGACTATATTCAAAATTACTGCATTTTTGACCTTCATTTCTATGCTTTTCATTACCCTGAATGGTTCACAGCAGAGACTAAGATATGATTTTAAATTCCCATTGCTCACCTGTATGAGATTATTACAGGAAGAAAAGGTTTTTTTTTTCCTAAGGAGGAACAAGACCAAAGGTTTTGGAGAGTATGTGGCTGCGGAGGCTGATTTACTGGAGGGATAGGAAACGTTTCAGGTATTTGATAACCGCATCTTGCAGCCATTTGTTTGTCGGTTTACAAGCCTTACTCTTATAAGCCTTACCCTCACAGAACGGTCTCTCCTGTAGGAGATAGGTTGGGAGTACTGTGAAGAGTAACACATAATCATGACAAGATAAGCATTTAACACATTTTATTCAGCTTCTCTTTATGCCTTTGAATACTTAAATAATGTTACTCTCCTGGAGAATTCCCCAGCCTATTTTTCCTTAGAAAAGAGTCACCTAAAAGAACGTACCTCAAAACATTTGTCTGTATAGGAAGGGACCTCGTGACCTCTGCGTCATCCTTGGACAGCTCAGCAGGTTTCTTCTGTAAGCAATGATAATGAGGAATCAAGTCACCACTTCAGACGTACATAACTAAAAGATTATATGTACGCTTAGCAAACTCCAAACAGTTTCTGCTGTTATCTAAGCATTTTGGTTAAATGTTATTCTGCATATACAGCTAGCGGAGCCAGCACTGCAGTCCCTTCGCTGCGCTCTGTCCTGGTTAGAGGGCACAGGGAAGCCAGCAGGGAATTCTTGTCCTGCAGGCGAAGAGGATCGACAGCAGCAAGGTCTCGATAGCTGTTGGCTCCACAGGGCACTTCTGTAACAGCAGCTCCAAGAGCGAAAGACATGGGCATATTTGCAGCATCTGCAAGTCCGTGCTTATGGTCAATGCACCTACGGCAGCCTAAGCA
>NW_009259428.1:181070-185024 GCF_000687185.1 Egretta garzetta | reverse complement strand
GCATTGGACCAACCCCACGCTGCTGCTGCTGCCAGAGGTGCTGGGCACTCTAAAGCACCTGAAACCAGAGTACGTATTAACAGTGAGTACTTATTAACAGCAAGAGTACTTATTAACAGTGCTGCTCGCTTAGCCAAGACAGTGTGTTTTATCTGGACAGACCTCGGGCCTTAAATTTCTGCAGGTTTTAGGAAAAATTCCAGCTCAACTGAAGCACTTTGAGCTGTTAGACAGAATTCATGCTTCTAATTATTATAATTCACTGCGATAGGCCTCTGAAGGCTTTCCATTTTTGGCTAAGTTCTTTTAATGAGGGTCAAGTTGGATCTGTATGTCTTGCATCTTAAAATATTTTAAATAAACATACCTTACAGAAAACTTACTAATCTTCAGAAAAAATGAGCATTTTGTAAAATAAAAAGCTGAAAAACCCGTACTAATACAATAAAAAAGAGAACAACTTCAAATGAAGGAGGGCAAGTACTGTCCTGATGAAGATTTCTTTCCCGTCCTGCCAAAGCATCATCTGTTTCAGCTGGACGTTTCTACCAGAACGATGGGGAGCTGTGCTGAAATGACACAACTGTCGATTTTACTCTGGATATATTAAGAATGTGTGTTGACCAAAAGCGTTCAGGGAAGAATTTGACCGAACATTTGACTGACAATAAATCTTGAAAGGCTTAGCTAAGGAGAGATGTATTTGGAAGAAAAAGCTCGCATCAGATACTGACTTCTGCGGAGGTCCGTGGCAAAGAAGTCTGGGGTTTAGGATCAGTTTTCAGAAGAGGGAAGAGTATCAGTAGGTTGAAAAGCTTCCCGTATTCCACCTTCTCACCACCTGCTGGGTGCAAAAGTAGATCACCGCAAAATCACAGCATAACTGAGGCTGGAAGGAACCTCCGGAGATCTCTAGCCCAAGCCAGAGCAGGGCCAGCTAGAGTCAGTGGCTCGGCACCTTGTCCGGCTCAGCTATGACTGGATTGACCAACACATTTAAGACCCAGTTCCACTGTTCTCATGTTAAATAATTGCTTCCCCTGGGATGAATGCAGGAAATCAATGCAACTGCTCTCACACAGATTTCATCAGCTCTGATGCGGCAGCAAAAGGAGGTTGGCAATGGCATTGCTATTTCTGTAAAGGATTCCAGTCTTCACCTTCTTTGGATTTGCTACCCTAACTAACTGAGAGCGACTCTTCTGCAAGTTCACCTGCGATCACATACAAACGCTCAGAGCTCTACGATAACGTACCAGGTGACTCAGACAAGAGACAGGCACTTCTCTCGATTTTGATTCTGCCTCAAAGAGCGGATTCCAGACTGCTCTCACCGTGCGTTATATCTTGGGGTGTCCCCCCATCCCTGCCGGGATGATTACTTCAGAAATCCTTGCATTAGCTCTGCAAACCTAGATCAGATCCTGTTCGTAAAAATTCCAGAGAAGGGCACTTTGAGCTGTTCCCACCCCGCTTTTCCCCACCAAGGCACTCTGCTTTTCTGACACACATTAACAGTTGAATCTGATGCCCTCAATCCAGTAAACGTCAATACATTCTGGATTTTTTTTTTCAAACTGACTGACCTCCTCCGTCCCCCCAAGGTCAATCTTCCTACACCTGCATTGATAAATTAGCATGCACATTACCACAAACCCAGGGAAGACAGCCCCAGCCACTCCCGGGACGAAGACAGGGCAATCAATAGACCACCGCCCTACGGACTAACACGGGGAGAGCTGCTGAGGCAGCTCTGCTGCTTCTGCCTCCTCCCTTTACACAAGACACAGTCATTGATTTTCTCTCATTTCTGGACCAGCAAGGATTTCTTCTCTTAGGTTATTCATTTAAAAGAAAAGTACCAACTCCCCCTTCAAGCAAGAACCAAGGGAAGCAGTGACAGTCCCACAGGATTTGCTCTTCCCACAGAAAATGGATCGGTTTATGGTGGGGAAGGACCCAAGATGACTCCCACACAGAGCCCAGGCTGACGCCAACAGCAGTCTCCCTTTGCAAGAACGGGCTGAAGCCTGAGGATGGAAAAGGGACAAAGACTAACGCGCTCTGACTGTCCCACACGACACAAATATTCTGCAACATCGCATGCGAAGGGCTCTCTGTCCCAAGGTAAGGTAGCTCCATGCCTCTCCTACAGCAGCTGTATGCAAATGTCACATATCCCACCCACAGCTCCGATCCCACTGATAACACAAAATCACTTATATTAAACAATTTATATCCTTGACTAACACAAACTCAGAATTTGCCAAGCTGAATCATGTAAGTTATCTTCCTAGTCCTCTCCCAGTGTGCTGCTTGCTGGTTAAATTGAGTGCTACGTGCTCCAGACAAAGACAACAACCACCCTGCAACCCACATCCCACAGAAGTCACTTAGGCATGCCCTCCAGCTGAGGCTGAACTGTCCTCCCCATCGCAGTCTCACAGACATGGTTAGTAATCGTCAAAGTATGTAGCCCATTAGGAAACCTAACCTCAGCGTTTCCTTTTATTAGATGATGCTTCAGTCAGCTCCTACGCATCCCACAGATGTTTAGTCAGCATCTGTGCAAAACCTGCTGCCCTTCTCTCAGGTACGTCTTTGTTCTCATCACCTATGGCAGGATGAAGAACAAAATGGTAAGCACCGATCGCTCCGTACGTAACCATTTCCATCCCACTTAGTATTTATCCTTTCCAGACTGGGCAGGCAAACTCTAGCTTTATCCTCTCCTTCGCCTGCTCTCCCTCAGCATTTGAATCCTGTCCCCTGGCTGCGTCCCAGGAATACAAACCAGTAGTAGCCTCTTCAGGTTTCATTGCTTTTTTGATTTTGTAACTCATTCTGTCACTCTTACTCCTCCGGGCCATGCTCTGGAACTGAATTCAGGCTTCAGCTGCAGTAATCATCTCAGAGCCTGGGTGGTCTAAGCATCAAAACACAGCCAGGGACAGAGCTGGGCGAGGAGACGGGAAAATATTATTTCTCCATTAATACATTAATGACTCTGTCCTGATTGCTATTAGTACCAAAGAACGTCACTCCCAGCCTGAGAGGCACAACAGAACTGACACCACTGCTTTTCCGCCGGAATAATCCTATCATCAGCCTGAAGTTTCAACTGCTCCTGAAATGAGTCATTGCTCTGTACAAGCGAAGCATACTGCTGCTGCTGTCTGTTCATTATCATCAAGGGAATTCTGGAAAAATAGTATGCTATCTATCTATAAATATATTTTAAAAGGCATTTTTCTAAGGTTTCCCTTCAGAATCAAGCGATTCCGTAAAGTCACAGGCCGGAAGGATGAAAAGGAGCCCTGGGGAGCCGACCAGCTGAGGCAGGGCCGAGACCTTCATCAGCTTCAGCAGTGTCAAATCAGAACTTTCCAATTTAAAGGCAGGCTTTACGATACTCTGAAATTTAGTGCTCCTTACTGGAATTGCTTTTCCCAAGGGGCTAATGCCTGCCTGTTACTCTCTCTTTATACCACTGCTTTCTTTAAGCAGGTTTAATCCTGCTCCTACAGAAAGCCAGGGCAAAACTCTGAAGGATTTCTAACGCTAAAGACACAGACACAATAAGAAATACCAATAAACAACTCAGGAGCTAAGCTTTTAAAAAAAAAAAAAAAAAAAAAAAAAAAAAATTACTCTGACTTCCTCTGAGGTAAAAGATGAAGCTTGTCAGGTCTGGAAGATCCTGCACCACAGTGCCTTTCAAAAAAAGAAAAGCACAGAAAGGAGACAGCGTTAAACTCAGGAGAAGCCTGCGATTACAACAGAGGGAGAAGCACCAGAATACAAGGGGTCACACAGCAGCAGCAGCTCTCAAATTTTTACCACTGTGAAGTCACTATTGCCCCATCCGTGCTTCTCCCCTCCCATTCTTTCTTGCAGCCTCTGATTATCCTTGTGCTGCCTCCGTCGGCTCCCTCACTCCTCTTCCCCTAGCCC
>NW_009259428.1:177694-181051 GCF_000687185.1 Egretta garzetta | reverse complement strand
CTCCACTTCTAACCCCTCGTGCCATCTCCTCCCGTTAGACGACTCCCCTCCCAGTCTCTGTCCCTCCAGCCGCCCTCTTAAGCGAAATGCAATACCCTATCGGAACGGGAAATCGGTCTCGCAGAGATGGCAGTGGGGTGACTTTGAAGCCAGGCAGAAACACCTTCGCGTTCAGACAGCTCGGTGCACATGACCACGCCGCACAGATAACGCGGCACTTTCAGCGGGGCCCACTTGCCTTGTTTTCCTTCACCTTATCTAAATGGAAACAGGCAGCAGGGAAGTGTCAGCAGATGGAAACGATGCACACGGTGGCAACATGTTAAAGGAGATGACAAAAAAGAAAAGAAGGGAACATTGGCTTCTGGATACATAAAGCCTCTGAACGAAGAGGGACAACACCCGACATTCTCACACCACTGCTTTGACAGGAGATCATAGAATCACAGAATGGCAAGGGTTGGAAGGGCCCTCGGGAGATCATCTAGTCCAACCCCCCTGCTAAAGCAGGCTCTCCTAGAGCAGATTGCACAGGACATCGTCCAGGCAGGCTTTGAATATCTCCAGAGAAGGAGACTCCACAGTCCCCCTGGGCAGCCTGGGCCAGGGCTCCGTCACCCTCAGAGTAAAGAAGTTTTTCCTCATATTCAACAGAAACCTCTAATGTCTCAGTTTGTACCCAGTGCCCCTTGTCCTGTCGCTGGACACCACTGGGAAGAGTCTGGCTCCATCCTCTTGACTTCCATCCTTAAGATATTTGTATGTATTGATGAGATCCCCTCTCAGCCTTCTCTTCTTCAGGCTGAACAAGCCCAGCTGCCTCAGCCTTTCCTCCTAGGGGAGATGCTCCAGTCCCTTAATCATCCTGGTTGCTCTCCTCTGGACTCTTTCTAGGAGTTCCTCATCTTTCTTGAACTGGGGAGCCCAGAACTGGACACAGTACTCCAGGTGGGGTCTCGCCAGGGCAGAGCAGAGGGGGAGGAGAACCTCCCTCGCCCTGCTGGCCACACTCCTCCCCAGGTGCAGCCCTCGACACTTGGCCCTTGTGGAACATCATCAGGTTCCTCTCCGCCCAGCTCTCCAGCCTGGCCAGGTCCCGCTGAATGGCAGCGCAGCCTTCTGGCATATCAGCCACTCCTCCCAGTTTGGTGTCATCAGCAAACTTGCTGAGGTTACACTCTGTCCCCTCGTCCAGGTCATTGATGAACAAGTTGAACAACACTGGGCTGAGTACCGAGCCCTAGGGAACTCCACTAGCTACCGGCCTCCAACTGGACTCTGCCCCGCCGATCAGAACCCTCTGAGCCCTGCCATTCAGCCAGTTCCCAATCCACCTCACTGTCCACTCATCCAACCCATACTTCTTGAGCTTCCCTATGAGGAGGTTACGGGAGACAGGGTCAAAAGCCTTGCTGAAGTCAAGGTAGACAACATCCACCGCTCTCCCCTCGTCTACCCAGCCGGTCATGCCATCATAGAAGGCTATCAGATTGGTCAGGCATGATTTCCCCTTGGTGAATCCATGTTGGGTACTCCTGATGATCTTCTTTTCATCTACTAGATATTCCTGGGATGGCAAGATAGAGGGGAACATAGGTAAAAGGGAAAATCTCCAAGTAAAATAAAAGATTAATTTGGTGCTTGTGCAAATAAAACTATTATAATACACACAAATGCCTTAACAGAGAAGATAAAGGAAATCCAAGGCAGCAAACAGCAAACACAAAGCTAGAGCTGACCCATCCCAGAAATTGCCAGCTGCAGCACCCAGCGCGATCACAGCCCCGAGACACTCGGCCAAGAGCCCCAGGGCTCCTCCTGACTCAGGGAACGAGGGGCAGAACCGTGGGAACCACGCACGCGTGACCACTCTGCCCAGTCTGTTTCTGGGTATATCCACTACGCAGGTACCGTGAGGACGCACACCGCACAGGACTGCCACCTTCCCTCTCCACACCATCTTGCCTTCCCACCAGCGAGAATCACGCCCTGAAATCCCGTCGTGGAACGTTTTGCTCTCCGATTCCATCTAGTTCGGCTCCTTCTATTTCCACCTACAAAAAATAAAACCTGGTCCGTGTATGTTAGAACTCTCACCATTTTTCAGCATGGCACCTCAGAGGCACAGGACTATATTTTCAGCTTGCTGAGCACAACTTTGTCCTTAAATCCTAGTCTGTGGACCGAGGCGAGGATGTACCTAAAATGTCCCGCTCCAGCCCTTCACAATATTTAAGTCAACAAACTACTTGGCAGTTGTTTTGTAAAAGACTAAAACCCCCAACCCTCTATGGTTTCTCCATCTCATTCCTACACCGGGCAGTTCTCCTCTTGACTTCATTCCTCCCACCCTCCCACCGCCCGCCCACCGCTTCACCACACGAGTGCTGCTCATAAGCTGCCTGTTGGGAGTTGAAAGCATCTGTCTGTGATAAGCAAGGAAAATGTATTGAATTTCGTGTTTGGTTTGGGAAATGTGTTTTTGTCTGTTTTAACCAATGACAAATTTTTCTCCAACAAAAATATCTACTTGTGTGTTTTCTATTAAAGTCAGTTGGCTATTCCTCCAATGCAAAATGTAATCAAATTGGTCAAAAGTATGAGTCGATGAACGGTGTCCAGCATGTTGGTCTTTTTCCTTTATGGAATTACTTAAAATAATTATATTTATTGATTCCTGAAAACCTTTTTCTAATAAATGGACTAATTCTGTTGCAATGCACTTCAGTTTTTATTACAGTGATGTAAAATGCCTTCTTTTTTCCATTTTGGAAGAATTAAGATCAGGCAACGCGTTTAAGTAGAGTAAAAATCAAGAAAAAATGTTAGAAGCAACAGCAAAACAGGACACATGGATGCGTGCAGGGGTTCTCTTGCCCATTTTTGTAGGGTAATTCTATTAAAACTGGTAACGGATCACACATTATCTGGATACGCTGCCTTGTAACAAAGTTAAGTGCATTTTAATACAAATGCTATGGTCTCCAGTGACCTGCTGCTATACAACCCAAATCTATGGTTGCTGGCTGCGGGCCAGGTAAATTCAAACCATGTGACAAGGCCTCTTCTGCATTTTATTGCTCCTTTTTTTTTACCCCAGGTTTATTTAAGAAAAAATACTTTGCACATCTCCCAAGTACAGCTTGCTTTGGTATAAGAAATGTGGGTTTTGACCAGCATAGTTCACCCAAAAAGGTCATCTTGAAATTCTGAAATATTTTATTATTATATATTATTACTATTATTTTGAATATATTGTATTTAAGTTGATGAAATATGATTAATGGTATCACTATCATAGAATCACTTTGGTTGGAAAAGACCTTTAAGATCAAGTCCAACCTTTAACCTAACCCT
>NW_009259428.1:138323-177583 GCF_000687185.1 Egretta garzetta | reverse complement strand
GAAACATCCCCAGTCCCCGCAGCCGCTCCTCATAAGACTTGTGCTCCAGACCCCTCACCAGCTTTGTTGCTCTTCTCTGGACATGGTCCAGCAACGCAACATCTTTCTTGTAGTGAGGGGCCCAAAACTGAACACAGTATTCAAGGTGTGGCCTCACCAGCACCGAGTACAGGGGCACCATCGCTTCCCTACTCCTGCTGGCCACACTATTCCTGATACAGGCCAGGATGCCATTGGCCTTCTTGGCCACCTGGGCACACTTCTGGCTCATATTCAGCTGGCTGTCAACCAGTACCCCCAGATCTTTTTCCACCAGGCAGCTTTCCAGCCACTCTTCCCCGAGCCTGTAGCGCTGCATGGGGTTGTTGTGACCAAAGTGCAGGACCTGGCACATGGCCTTGTTGAACCTCATACAGTTGGCCTCGGCCCATCGATCCAGCCTGGCCAGGTCTCTCTGCAGAGCCCTCCTCCCCCCCAGCAGATCAACACTACCACCCTGTTTGGTGTCATCTGCAAATTTACTGAGGGCACACTCAATCCGCTCGTCCAGGTCATTGATAAAGATATTAAACAAGACTGGATGATTAAACAAGACTATGATTAATTGATGAGCTGGAATTATGCAAATGAGTTAAGGGCAGTAAAAAGTTCAACGTTATTGCATTTTTGAGAGCCCTCTCTCCATAAAGCAGCGCACCAGTAAATACAACAGTAATTGGTACATCTGTTAAGACGCTCGGCTGGTCTAAACCAAGACAAATCCATTGACTTCAATGGAGTGATGCTAACATATTATTTGGGTCACCGTTTCTACTATTTGAGAAGTCATCATTGGGGTATTGTTTTAGGTCTTTTATATCCTTATTTTTACAGTAATTTAAGAACCCAATATTCATCATCCTGGCATGACATATTTTAACGTGGCATTTCTCCAACATTTTCCACTTTGCTGGTTGAAAGGACGCGACTGCAGTGACACCATAGCAGGAATTACTGCTAAAATACATCTTGACTTCAGCACAGGCTGAGATTATGCATCAGTGCTTGGTAGAAACCACTCTTAGCAGCTCCCATAATATTTGGGGCTGTTGCTAACACCTCACTTCCTGGGCTAACGTAATCAGAGGGCGCACAACTGGCATAAGCTCTTACAAGCAAGTGCAAATGCTTTATTTAAAGATCAGCCTTGGACTCTTAAAAAAAAAAGTTTTATGACAACAGCAGCCTTGTACCTTGACTTTTACCTGGTGTTCCATGAAAAACCAGGTAGTCGTCTTCTTCACAAAAGTAAACGGCCAAATTTTATGCTCGCAAAACTTTTGTGTCACCCTAATCCCAAAGGAATAGAGTTGCAATCACCTGTGGGGCCCCTCTAGACAGCACTAAAGGCCTTGCACTGAAGGCCTCCATTGAACAACACTAAACGTCATCCTTTTTTCTCCTGACCTGCTGACTTAAGGAGTTGACCTTGGTCAGAGACAAAAAGCACAGCAGAAATCCTACAGGCAGAGGAAGGCAGATGAAGTGACCGAGACAGCCTTGCAAGTAAATCTCAACTGTCTACCAGGACTTCCATGTTCGGTGCAGGCATTTGAAATCTATCCACAAAAAGTGAGTCAAAAAGACCGCAAGACTGAGACATGTTGACTCAAGAGGAATTGCTGTCTGGACTGACAGATGACAGCCTAGAAACTGGAATCAGCATTTGTTTTCAAAACCTCCTCATTGTATCTCACTTCTCGTTTGCATGTACTTACATTCAACAACTTCCCTCATGTATAGAAGGAACATCAAGGAGGCAAATTCCTATATGAAGAGCCAGGGGACAGAAGAGAAGTTGTTAAGTGCTGTACATACAGTTAGTGTTACAATTTCAAGTTCACTGCTGAAGGCTTTGCAAAAAAACCGAACGAAGACGGTGGACAAGTTTAAGTTCCATGAAACTCAGCACTTAAAAGACCTTATGGGAGACAGAGTAACCAACCCTCACAACCGCCTAGGGACTCACTGAAAGCCATTAGCTCAGCTCATTGAAAAAAATTCTTTGATTCCTGCCAGATCCCACAGCCTTTTCGACAGCATCATATAGTCAGCACTGCTGAAGACTACTTACCCCTCCTCAAAGAGTTTCCAAAAAAACAACTAGGTGATGGTTACAGCACTGGAGGATGGCAGATCCTCTTAAGAGTCAGTCAGCTGCTGCTTTTTCAGAAGTCTTTCCAAGAAATGAGAGGGCACAGACAAGGCAGGAGTAAGCAGGAATATTACCCTCCAGGAGAAGATTTCTCTGCAAGAGCCGGACCACTCCAAAGACTCCTGTAGAAATCTCTACAGGAGATCTTAGATAAGCTTGGAAGATGTGAGGATTTCTAGAGGATCCAACCGCGACAAGACAAATACAGAACATTGGGAGTCTTGTCTCCTTGAGATTTTAAGTCTTGCTACAACTGCTCCTGAAAGCTGGCTCATGTTTAATACAAAGCATATTGAAATTTCGTCAAAAGCAGTGAGCATCTTCCTCCAAAACTGATGGGCAGCATTAGAGGATTGGTCTGCAGATCCTATAGCGGAGGAACAGAAATCTGAACAAAAAACCCAACCAACCAACCAAACAGAGCTCGTACTGGCACAGCCAATGTGATTGACGACAAATCCTTGCCAGTGCTACCTCATGTCCTCCTTGCTGGGGCCGACTGCCCGTGCAGCAGAAGGCGGCTTGCTGCAGGGCCTCTCAGGGAGCCTCTGCTCCTGCCAGGATGACAGAGGAGTCGAGCATAAAGCTGTATGACAGCTGTAACAACACGGGAGCCAGAACTCACCGACTCATGGCAAAACAGGCTTTACCATCGAAATTATGAAAGCATGAGTAAGTGAGGAGAACTTCCCTTGGAGTCTGCATTTCTTCCCATTCAGCCAGACAGCTGAGCTACGACTTTCAGATACAGTACCGAAATTAACTTCACCACACAAAGAGAAAACAGGAATTTTCTGGTTCTTGTAGTAACGTATGCAATGGTGACTATTAGATCTTTTAACTCCAAGCCCGTCAGCTCTTTCCAGCTTCAGGCAGATTTTTGCAGCCAGACAGATCCGTACATGAGAAGTCTGATTACTCGTCTCAAAGAAAACTATTCAGAGCTAAGATGGCAACACTGGATTCCATCAGATGCAAGGGCCACCAAAGTCCCAAATACCATGCCACGCTTACCCACCGTTTTACTAACAGCAAGTGATTTCATGTTACCTTTAATCCTATTGCTACACAAACTTCTGATCACATGGCAACTTTTCACCTCGTCGCAACCCGAGCAAGGCTACCTCACGCTTATGAACACCATCTCCTGAGGCGGCAGCCGCAAGATCTTTAAGCGATAAGCAATCTTCCTTTGCAAAGTTTATTTTTCACATTTCACCAGTTCCGCAGCTCCCTCGCTGCTACTTCTGGATCTGGTTTTCATTTAAAAAGAATTTGGAAATGTACATTGATTAAATCTGCGTTATTAAAATATTCATGGCTTTTACAAAATCTCATTGTTTCTGAGTTAGCATTATGTAAACGCACACAAAAGAACTCACACCCCCCCCCCCCTCCTTAAATGTTAACAGCAATTGCCTTTTGATATCTTCTCGCCAAAAAAACCCTTTGTTTGCTTGGTAATCGTTAAAATATCTGCCCTTAAGGGTTCTTCCTGTACCTTTCCTGACAAGGTTGAAGATGGGCTGAGAAGGGAAGATGCTTCGAACCTCCTCATAAAATTTGAAAGAAAATCTGCAATAATTCCTAACACCCTTAAAAATACATGGCACTATTTATCACCTTCCTTTCGTTCACGCCGCCAAGTATCACACGCCGAGCACTCAGTATGCAGTGAAAGCACTCAAGGTGATGTAAAGTGTGTTATAAGAAATGGCCAAACACCCCAACTGCCTGAGCAACAAGATTTCCCACTTGCCCAGAGTCAGCCTAAAGCTGATCCCCCCGACTGAGGGGGAAGAAACGTTAGGGTGAGGGCGAGTGCTTTGGCAATCCCACCCATACTTCTCTACCAGGACACGCAGATTTTGTGGGAGAAACATATAAGGAATGCCCACCAAAACAAGAATGAAAGAATGCGTTGCAGAGGACAAGGCCTGAAGGAAGGAGCTTTTTAAGTCTGAAAAGAAAGGAATAGAAAGTAAATCTGGTTAACCAAGCTGGAAAGAGGGGTGTATTTTTGTTTGTTTGTAACTGGCAACGTTTTTAAATTGAAGGAATCTGGAGAATATTAACATTTATACCTGAATCCATGCTGAAACTATTTTTGTAGTTTTAGAGCCAAAAATATCCTCTTGCCAAAACCTGTAAAATGCTTTTTAAAAAAGGAAAAGAAAAAAAAAAGCACCTTCCAAATGGAATTCACAATTCTCCAGGGTAGGTGATCATCAGCTCCAATTAGTCCCTGGCAGAGGACTCTGAGCAAGAGTGATTGACTCAGTGCATCCAAAAATGTTTAGTCTAGACTAAACCACGCTGGAATTCTCCACAGACTAGACCTCAGCCCTCTGGATCCCGGACAGCCATCTATACTGGCTGCAGACAACGCCACAGCCTGGATCCTATTCCAGGCTCTGCTCCTGCCTCCCCTCATCCAGTCCTCCGGCCGTTCCCCCTCCTGACTCCCCAGGCACTCCGAGCAACACGTTACCAAGCTGGTGGCTCTTGCAAGTACTTTAAGCCTGGTTAACTCTCCCCCCACCCCCTGCCCCAATCATCTGTACAGTAAGCATGTGAGCCAAGCCCAAAATAATAAAACCAGAAAAACTCCTTCATCTGCTAGACAGCAGCCAGAACCGACTGGTGCCAAAAAGAAAAGAGTCTGGAGCTGCTCTTTATAAAATTTTGTCAGCACAATTAATTCTGAAATATGCTCTGAAAATGTGGAACACGGCCCATATGTCACGGCTCCTCTTGTGTATTTAATGTCTTATTGAGAGGGTCTGAACATAAACTCAGTCCTTTCATCCAAACCTAGCTTTCCTGCGCAAAGGATTCAGCCAGTAGTTGAGAATTTCTTCCTTTCTCAAACCCATGCCCAAGGTGAGTCTCTTCATCAGAAAAGATGGTCACTAGCTGAAGAACAACTTTGTCACCACCGTCCCGCAGCGACACGCTTCCCAAGGACATGGTTGCGGCCCTGCGGAATCCACAGGGAGGACTTACTTTCAGCTCTGTGGGACCAGGCAGGCTCCTTCGCACCCCCAGATTAGGAGGGCTGGGCCTGGCCTAGAAGCCAGGTTAGTCTCTCGGACCCCTTGGAGCACAGCAACCTCATCTGCTATCCCTGCTTCCCCTTACCTTGGTATCTCAGGGAAAGGTTTTGCCACTCAGCCCGATATCCGCCTGCAGCAACAATGAAGTCACGCTGGAGTATTATTTTTCTTTCTTTATACTAGAAATCGGCCACTGGCACTAGCAGAGATAGTCTGCCGTAAACGGCGTATTCCCAGCGAGGCCAGGGAGCTGCACCCATTCCTCCAGCAAAGCACAACACGACTATCAAACGTGAATACGTGATAGCTTTTATTTACATGTATTGCTTGAACTGCACCTCTTTTTTGAGAGAACTCAGACACAGCTCGAGGTTTTCCAGCGCATTTTCTCATGATTGCAAGTCCAATTTCATGATCACCAAACTCTGGAGAAGTTTGGTTTGATTCAGGTCCAGACCTCAAATCCACGGCAGAAGCTCATCGCCAACACGTTTTCACAAAAGAAACATCTACATTTACTTATTCCTCCTACTTAATTCTCACCACCAGGCACATAAATTTAAGGAACAGAACCATAAATAATTAGATGAGCTTGTCGTCCATTCCCTGCATTTTCATTACTGGAGGGCCATCCCAGCCGATTCTTGAAAAGCATCGGCTTTTCATAGCCGGAGAGAGAGGAGAGGCAGAGAAAGGACATCTGGAAAGCGGAAAGGAAGCGTCGCTTCAAACCGTAGCTTTTGGTAAAGCTCGTATTCAGAATGCAACCAAAACGCAAAGGAAGAAAGAACATTTTCCTGCGCTGGTCCTGCCAGCCCCACCGAGAAGACTTCGCAGCCAGATACCCAGGAGCGCTCAGTCCCACGTAAATACTGGAATGGCATCTGGCGGGAGGTATGGAGCAAGGGAGTTTCTGGAAGGGCAACTGTCTCCACCGAAACGCCTGCATACTGGAAATCAAACAGGTCCTGAGCGAACAATCCCAACGCAAGAGCACGAACACGAGCTCATTTTTTTCCTTTCTACCGAGACCAAGCAGGTAGGTAGAAAAGAGCAGACATTTAGATCAAGCTATGGGTAAAGGCACAGGATCAGCTCCAAACAAATGACCCGGGTAGAACTGAGGAGTCTGAGACCCAGACCTGCCCACCCAGACATGAGCTGCTGTATCCAGCTCTCATCTGTAGTTATTCAGGACTCAGAAAATTATTTTTCCCCTGAATTCCAAGAGCAGCTCAGTCTGTTAAATAATCCCAGACTGGTGGTTTCCACATCAGCAAGATCATGCACTTAACAGAAGGCAGCGTCAGAACCTTCCTGTAAAAGGCGTAAGGAAGAAGTAATATGCAAAGTCACACCTTTTACAGCGAGAACTATGACTTAAACATGTGGCAAACAAGCTGGCGATTTCAACAGAGTAGTATTAGATCAGTACTGAGTAGTTGACAATTCCGTCCTTCCTGAGGCAGTTAAAATCATTTTCATGGGATGCACAACATTCCTTGCACTCGCACCAAACCATGAACATAATGCATGATCATTTCCCAAGGTTCTACGTAGAAGTTAGATGTTACAACATACACTAAGGTAACCGTAGGCCCTTAACAGTCCATATGTGCAAAGTAGTACAAGAAATAGCTTTTACAAGCATGGGGTTTACATGTTCAGAAATAAACCGAATTGTTCTAAGCACCACCCTATCAGGGCTTAAGCAGATACATTTTTTTTTTTTTTAAAGCTATAGAAACCACAAACATCCCCACTGTTCTCCCAACAGGATTACGGCTGCAGCCTCAGGGTAGATGAAGCAGAGATGGGGCGAATGGCTCTTGCTGTCCCTTCGGGGCTCCAGCACAGCAGCCTGGGTGAGCATATGGGTGAAACCAGCTTCAACAAAAATGAACCAGTTGTGGTGACAGTCACCTAATGCCACACACCATGCTGGATCCGATTTCCTTAGGCTAATTTAATTCTCCTGAAACACTATGGATTAAATGACACTGGATAGAAATTATTCTTACTTACACGCAGGTGAAATCTATTCCTGAGTCCACAGCGTTTTGGGGTAAGACTGGAACGGGTTGCCCAGAGAGGGGGTGGAGGCCCCATCCCTGGGAACATTCCAGGCCAGGTTGGCCGGGGCTGTGAGCAACCTGATGTGGTTCAAGGTGTCCCTGCTCCTGCAGGGGGGTTGGGCTGGGTGACCTCTGGGGGTCCCTTCCCACCCAAAACATTCTGTGATTCTACAAAGACAATGCAGACCTTTCTGATGGGATTTGACTTTTTTTTTTTTTTTTTTTACATCTTAGCAGTGGCGGAGGCTATGACTAATTGTAGCTTTTAACTTAAAAAAAAAAAATTTAAACAAATCAGACAAGTTTTCTGAAAGAACTATGCTTTTAGTATTGTTATTTTAAGATGTCTTCAGCTCAGCCAGGAAAGCAGGGAGATAACATAGCCTTCAGAACGACGAGCCAGGTTAGCCTGGCTCACGACGGGTCATTAATGGTATGGGTAACAAAGTCCCAACTGCAGGACCTTTCGTAGTAGTAGCAATGGATTTGCCAAAAATGAAGTGTCTTGACTTCAACATCCCAAGACGCATTTGTAAGAGTAGCTTTTTAATTCTTATCTCTATTTCTTTCAGGTTTTTTGACATACAGCTAATCTGCAAGCTGAACAAGCTTTGATGGGAAGCAGTAAAGAACATTAAGCACAGCACAACAATAAAACACACCACTGCATTTGCACAGATGAGACTGTTACCTGCAATTTTTAGGTCCTGGGACCGAATGACACAGAATTCATGAAATCTTCTAGTTAGCATTTCACTGTTAGGTATTCCTCTGGAAAATTCCAAGAGGTGAATTGTGAAAACATCTACCGAATTCCCATTTGTAGTTACAACCATGTGAAGCACCAGTAACAACTTCAGAGAGCATTTGGGATTCACTGTTGTAAACCAGGCTAGACTGGCACCGTGCGATTCACATACATCTTCACTTTCTTAACATATGAGGTACCTAACATAAAAAGTATATATTTAATATGCTTGGTCTTAAAGGCTCCGTTTGCACCCTGAACCTGACCATTTTGATGAGTTCAATACTCGCACGTGCCCTGTAAGCTTTTCAAAGTGAGGCTTTGATGAATGACAAAACTTGCTGGCAAAACAAGCCCGCGTCCCCTTTCAGAAGGTTGAACGGAGGGACGTGTTTCACTTACAGAATGCCTTTAGCTGCTCGCATTACGAGGATGGCACCGGGTGGACACCAGAATCCTGGTTAACCAAGCCACCATCTCCACCGTATCACAGCAGTCACCCACCACTATCTCCAGTGAAGCCAGAACAGGTGTTTAAAGGGATTCTCCTGGGATTTAAGAGTCCTTGCAGGAAAAAAAATACATCTTGAAGCAATCAGGCAAAGGATTGTAACTCTAATTCAAAGATAACCATTGGCAAATTAAGTATATTAGTTAAGCAAACTTTCTTAAGGCAACAATACCTCGTTTTCTTAGACTCACACGCTTATCCGCTCGCCCTGGGCCAGAACAGACCGGCTGTTCTCACGGATTTAGAATTCTTTTTTGCACTAGTGCTGTGCCCTGGCCTCTGCTCACACCTACCCACGGCCTGCCCTAAGCCTCTAAGACATCGGTTACCGACGCATAATGACTTGTACTGCCAAGCAGAGGAACAAACCAGAGACTTCCTACGGCACCTCCTGTGCAAGCCAGCCTTGCCTGGCTTCCCATCTTGCGTACTGCGAAGGAAACATCACCTTCACGTGGCTGCCGGAGAGGCGGGGACTTTCAAGACAGAGACAGAGAAGTGGGAAGGGGAGGATGGAGGCCAGCTGGAATTTCCCTGGTGCTCCCCAGCCGCCTCTGCAGCGTGCTTTCTCTGTAACCTTTTCTCCCTCTGCCCAGGGAAGCTCCCCAGTTCTTCCCTCCTCAGCCGTTCCAGCCACGGACACAGAGACACTCTCAAAATGTGTGTGCAAATTAGCACGCGTACATCAAAAATTAGATTAGCATCCACAGCACAGTACTGAAATTGCACAGAAGACACGCATTTCTAAATGTGTTTTTCATCCACACGTTCCTCCTGGGCAAAACCACCCAACAGTGTTGCTACAATGACAACAGAGCTGTCCCACGATGATCCAGTATTCATTCACCCACAGAACACCTGGTACGTTACAGCTCTAGAAATAATGCAGGTTCCAGGCAAGCTTTATACAGAAAGACTCGGTTCAACAACAGACTGAGCCTGGTGGCTGCTGCAGTGGGGACAGGGCGCCAAGACCAACCGCCCTGGCTAATGGCTGGCTGGGTTAACGACCCCTGGGCGGGTCATTAAACCTGTGCACCTCACCTACCCATCCTATAAACAGAGACTGCCACCCGGCTCAAAGGGACCTTTGTGAGACTGCTCCATACACACTGAATTTAATGTTATTCCTGTATGAACCGAAAGGATAAAAGAGGACTCACTTGAACGTAAATCCTCCAAGCTCTCTACAACAGAACCAACACTGAGGATGTACGCAAAGTTCAAATAAAGTAAGAACTGGAGTTCATGCTTGCCTGAAAAGCCAAACCAAAATGACAAAAAGCCCTTTTGAAGTCTGAAGGAATTTAGGAAACCAGAAAGGCTACTCCTGTTATGCTTCCAAGCCTGTCAAACCCAGGAGTTGTTAGAAATCTTGTTCACCAGCAGTTTCCAGCATGATTTCTCACTGAATAGATGCACATAAATCTAATCCGGAGTCAATTCCTAAATTATAGCTTTATAAAATACCCATAACAAAAATAAAAATAGCTTAAAATCTGCCATAAGCTTTAGAATTATGTTTTCCCCGGAGTACTCTGCATGTCCAAGGCAACACGAATGCACTTTCTTGTGGAGTACCTATAACTGTGATTAAAGAGTCATTAAAACTGGCCACGCATTCTTCAGTCAGGTTTTGTGATTTGCCGGCTCTGTGCAGCAGTATCGGGAACGACAAGGCAGTCATATTACCAAAACCCAGAGTACTACCAGAGCGTTGTCTATTTTAACATGCATACACATACACGTAAAGAACTTCCCTGGGGTAGATAAGTGAAGAAACGACAATTAGGTCATTTCTCTCTCGCACACATTTTTAGACTGTCATTTCCTAATGCGAATAACCATGGTCCTTTCCCTTCGGCTGCTCCTGACAGCACCCATGCCGCTTCTACAGGCCTGGGAAGGGCCGCCTCCGTTTCTACTTGAACTTACAACGTGCATGAGTTAACCTTTCTCATCTTGCAGTCCTGTAACTTGGCGCAGCTTCTTTAATACAACTCAGAGTAGCCTAGGCCCAGCGTATACTCCAGTAATGACACTGGAATACCACTTCCATCATCAGTGTCTTGACAGCGAGACAAGCTGCCAGAACGGCGGGGCAGAAAGACCGGCGCAGCATACTGCCTAGTCTCTGTTACTTATATACCTCTCTCTCTTCTTTTATACAGTCATGCAACCATTCTTTTTGCAAAATAAATATATTCAAACCCATGGAAAGAACAGTTACCTTCTCATGCCTACCGTGGAGCTTTGAAAACGGAAGAGAAGAAAGCATAGATTTTTCTCTATAGCCCTGGCACAGTTGTTGTGCCCACACAATGCAGCTCAGAATCCAACCTACCACATCCACAGTCTACCTACACTCAGACGTCAACAGCAACAGGGTCCAGAGGGGGGCTACTAAAATGCTCTGAGGGCTGGAGCCCCTCTGCTGTGAGGCCAGGCTGGGAGAGTTGAGGGTGTTCAGCCTGGAGAAGAGAAGGCTGCGGGCAGAGCTGAGTGCGGCCGCTCAGGGCTTCAAGGGGGCCCAGAGGAAAGGGGGGGACAAGCTTTTTAGCAGGGCCAGCTGGGACAGGACAAGGGGGGATGGCTTTAAACTGAAGCAGGGGAGGTTTAGACTGGATCTAAGGCAGAAATTCTTTCCAGTGAGGGTGGTGAAACCCTGGCAGGGGTTGCCCAGAGAGGGGGTGGAGGCCCCATCCCTGGGACCATTCCAGGCCAGGTTGGCCGGGGCTGTGAGCAACCTGATGTGGTTCAAGGTGTCCCTGCTCCTGCAGGGGGGTTGGGCTGGGTGACCTCTGGGGGTCCCTTCCCACCCAAACCATTCTATGATTCTATGAACACCCTATCGTATTCCAATACTACTTCCAAACATACAAATAAGAGTAGACCATGAGCCTGACTTACTCTTCTCTTCATCAAGCACAGAAACGTCCTTGCGGTGAGAATTCTTACCAGCTAAACAAGGCGAAACCTCACAGCTTTGCTAGTGATGTCCTCTAGAAGGTATAAATCTATCAGAGGGAAGAGTGACCCCCGATGGATGGATGGATGAAGGAACTACGGTTCTGGACCACATTCCCTTTCTTTTCGATAGGTTTTGGACAGCTTTTCTTTCTAAAATGAAGACTCCAACCAACAGGCATAATCAGCACATGAAATACATATTTGGATTCCAGAACATGTTCCTGATTGAACTTTACTCCGCTGCGGGATAAAACATTTAAAGTTTCATTTCCAAGAGAGCTTCCCCCTGGTATTACTGTAAATCCATTGACAGCACGAGATAATAAAGACACTATGGGGAAAGAAACATCATCTTTTACATATCTGCTAGATCCTGTTAATTTACAAGGACACGTTAGAAAGAAGTCATTTAAAATAAAGCAACCTACAGCATGACAGTTCTATGCAGACTTTACAGCATCACGGCTACGTTTGCTCAAAAAGCCCCGATGCACGTTGGCTCTAGAGACAACATCCTGGGCATCGTTAACAGCCCTGGCATCGTCAGGGCAACTCGTTCAGTAAGATGCGTGGAGGGAGGATAACTAACGTTACAAGCCAAATCCTTTATCTGTTTTGGTATCGTCCAATTGCCAAACACAACGGGTGATTGCCATGATGTGCACACTCTCCTACCAGGAAAAGGAGTTTGAGAGCCTGCAAACAAATTTCACAAGGCCACAAATCTCTGTCGCTAGCTGTTATTGCAGGTAGAACCGCAGGAGTCACTGCCAGTCAAGGCCTTGGGATTCCCGACAACTTCAGTGACCTCGAATAAGATTCCCCACTTAAATCCAAGCAATGAGAGCTCAGATACCACACGATAGCCGTTGTCTCTCTTGGCATATTTAAAATACTTGCAGGGGCTGAAGTTTATGGGTAATTTAAAGCAGGCTGCACACTTGTGATGATTCCTGTGATGCAGACCAAGGAGGAGCATACATGTAAACGCACACCACTTGCATCTCCATGCAACGGCCAGTTACGGCTAATTGCGATGAGTGTTCGCTCTAACATACAATGGGTACTTCATTAACAGTCAAATCTTGATCACGCATTTTTAACAGCTAAGCAGAGGTGCCCATCACCTACGTGACAGGAACCCACTTGGCAAACCTGCCTGAGCTGTAGCGTATCTTCTGGGTAAACACCCCAAACCATCTCCTCCTTTGATAAACTGTTCCAACAGGTATCATGATGGAACAGTAAGCGCAGTGAACCACTCGTGCATGAGAAGTTGCAGGGTTGAAGACCCCCTCCCTCCCGTCTCTAACAAACTATTTCATTATTACATGTATGAACCCAACAGAAATGGGGTGTAACCCGTGCTCCGTGCCAGCCGAGTTTTCTGTTTCCTTTTAATGCCGTGGAACTGCCAAACTACGCGGCAGCCTATTGCCAAGCCTCTCATTCAAGGTAGCGAAACATAAAGCTCCCTCCTGTCTGCGAGCCATCTGCCGAGCATATGGAAACCTGACATATGGTGCCTCTAAAAATCAGCGCCACTGTCCAGACTCCAGGAACTAAACATTCCCAGATGCAGAAGCCGCAGAGGATGCTCTGAGAATGGCGAAGGAAACCGGCGGAGACGCCCATCGGGGTCTCTGCACAAACACACGCAGCGAAGCAACGCGCACCGAGCAGCCTTCACTCCTACAGAGCAGCCTAGGGACGCAGTTAAAGACCAGCTTTACAGCTGCGCATCCTGCTTACGTTTGGCAGCGCAGGGTAACTGCTCATCTCGGGGCGGGGGGGCGGTGGAAAATCCCGACAGCGTTTTTTTTGACCTTTTTGCACTACAAAATATAAATGTCAGTTTGCTTATTATAAATTGGCTGATAATAAGAAATGAGATTTCTGACTCAGTGCCATGTAAACCGCAAGTCGTGGTTTTTTTTTTTTTTTTTTTTTTAAATAAAACAAGTTTAACTTTGTTATCTCTGCTCTGTTAAATTCTTTTCTGTATTTATAGGGTTCTTCAGCAGGGAAAGGGTCAGAGAATATGAGATTTCATCCAGGGAATTGGTTCATTTCCACAGAGCATTTTACAGAACGGAGGAGAAAAAGATCGAAATGGTTATTCCCAGAGGGCAGTGATGTAATGTTCCTGCACGCAGTGATGAGTATCTCAAGAAGCTACTCCTTAGGAGGAAATATTATTATTTTTCTGGCTAAACTTCAGTGCTTACTGTTTTGAGGACCATAGGATCCATCATTCAAAATGAGAAGTTTTTTCATGCTGATTTTTCTTCTTTTGAAGCAAAGAATGCAAAAGAGTTGCTAAGAATATTCCCTAAGAATAGTTTCTAAGAACTCGGATTTATTTCACACACAGGGTGAGCTTACAATATGGATTCCCTGTAGGAGGAGGATTTCATTTACAACCAGCCGGTGAAGATGAAATCAGGATGCTCTATATTCCTTTGCTGCAGTAAGTGAGAAAAAGGCATCCCCGCAGGATGCACTCAGGGCTCGGAAATCATCCCCATGGGCCCATCTCTTTTTGCAACAACCAATGCCTAAATTCTCCTGTGCTCCAGCAAGGAGTCCCGGATCCATTGGCAGTGCTTACCCTCCGCTCTTTCAACATCCCTTTCTTCCCTGTTCACAGAAAAGCTCAATCGCATGTTTAACTTCCAGTATGTCCTTCCCCCAACAAGAGACTCCCAATCACCCCAGAAGAACAGCTCTCCTCCTGCTGCCCCCGACAATCCCATGCGCCAGCAGCTGCCATGGGGCACCGCGTCCCATTCCCAAAGGGCTTCCGTCTCCCACACTGTGAGGTCCGGGACCACTGGGCAGCAAGGCACTTGTCTCTCTTTTAGCGAAACAGCAGTTCACAACACATTGTCACAACGTCGCCTTTCAGCCTCTTGTACTAAAAACTGAAAAAACCCTGGACATTTCTTGGGAACGTCAGTCACTGCTGAGGAGAGAGAAAAAAAAGCCATTGCCTGACTGATTAACTGCGCTCAGACCCTGATGTGATCCTGGGTCTGCAGCTCCCCAGTGCCCTCGCACGATGTACTCGTACTTTCTGGTAGAATTCTTTCTCTTACAGTTTGGTAGGAGGATACTCAAATTCAGGAACAATGAACCAGTCTTCCATTTCTGAACATAGTTCCAGAAATTCTGAAATTTCTGAAATTAATAAAGCTGAATTTATTTTGTGGTTTCTACAAAAAAACCCCACCTTAATTTATTGCTGTTAAATTCATGGACAGCTACTGTTAAGAACAACATAACTCCTCCATCCAAACAATAGAAAAAATAGGTAAATTCTGAACTAAAAAACCCCACTGATGGAAAACCAGATGAAGCACTTTTAAACAGCTTTTTGGGTTGCTTTTGTTAGAGATCCAAACCCCAAAATAACAGCCTCTTCAATGTAACCTGACTTAAGGTTCTACCTGTTTAAGCTAAATGAGCCCTGTGTCCCAGATATTAAACCTCTCATCTAAAACAAGAGGTGGGAAATACACTACACAAATATACTCTTAATATTTTGGGCTCCAGCCTTACAAACATTTGTGTATGCTTCTGGATTTATATGTATGGAAAATCCAGTCAGTTCAAGCCATCATCCCCTGCAGGAGAATGAAAACGATCATTAAAGCACAGGTTTGGGTCACGTAAGACTGTGGAAGAGCATCGCTGCGCATTGTGCGACCCGCGGGAATCACGATCAAGCATGGCAGACTCCAAGGCTGTACACGCCTCTTAACACCCGAGGTTTAACCATGCTGCAAGTGAGTCTCTGCAAGTTAGATTTACCTGGAAGAAACAGATGGAGTTCAGTTGCTTATCTTAGATCGTCCAGACTTTAATGGCCTGGAAACACACAAAGTGGTTTTGCAAGATCACATTTTTCAAATGAAAATTCCAGTACTGGTTGTGTTTCACCCTGGCTGGAAATCTCTCCAGCACAGATTCTTTTGTACTGTTTTAATAGCTTGAGTTTCAGCTGAAATCTGGAATTTTAACAGCATATGCAGACTTTTTAGAATTCTGCTTTAAAATCATAAAGCACTTGGATTTGGGTGTGATTTGAGCAGTGACAAAAACCAAACAGAACTCAAAAATTTCCCAGTACTTTTTCCTGTCACCATCGCTTAGCTTCCAAGCTTTGCTTCAGGACTGAAGCATTTATCTTAGCACTGTAATGCCATTTCCTACCATTAACACTTCTGACAAGCTGAAAACATATCAGACCCCAAGACCCACCAGCAGAATGACAATCCTCTCCAGGCGAGTTTGATCAAAATCGGCAGTCCTCAGTGTAAAACCTTTTTAAGTATCCTCAGTAGTGAATATTTTTTTCCATAAAATAGGATCATGATGGGTCAGAATAAATTATTTGAAAACTATATGCTATCATATTAAAATATTTAGCTCCAAGAACATGTACGGCACATGCTCTGCGGATTATAGACTGGTCAAACCGAAAGCCCTCATTTCCTTACCTTCTGCTTAGATGCAGTCTCTTGTGATTTCTAGTCAAGAGAAGCAGGGGATTTTGATGGCCACTCATTTAAATACAGCATTCTTGCACAGGACACAGCCGCTAAACTGGTTTTTAATTTGGAAGCCAAAGCTGACAACAATTAAGAAGAAAGGAAGATTTTCTGTCACTAATCAGAGAGGAGTAGGAGAGAAAAAGGCATCTGGGGCAGGATTAGATGGGCAGGGGAAAGCGGTGAGTAAACCCGTGTTCCAACCGCAGAGCCCAATCCAGCCGTCCCGAGAGCTCTGGCGGGTAGAGAAAGGCGTGGGAGGGGGGCACAAAGTAAGGCAGCGCGGGGGGCTTCAGCGGTCAAAGCAACCATGATTAAAAGAAACCAAACAATTTACAGTGTGCCCACATGACAAAATCTTCATGGCAAAGACTGTTTATGTCACCAAATATATTGCCCAGACTAAAATACTAATTATTAAAGAAACCAATGAGCTTTGAAAGAAGAATTTGCATTTCCTAACAGCTTTGACTTGAAGTTGATTTTTTTAAGGGGTACTACACCTTTATCAAAGTAGAGATATTTATACTTTGGGAAAATGTTCTTGGCTGGGCCAGAAGAGGTTCTTTAGTAACAACGGGTGCCTGGCAGAGAAGAGTGATGCACCATCCTGGAGACCAGAATTGAACTGTTAGCACTCGCGTCTGGGACAACCAGCCATTCCCACTGTGCTTGAAATGCACTGCTTCAAAGACGTGGCCGTTGCTTTCTTTTCAAGACATTCCGTCCTGCATTTTGAGTTTCATACCTGCAACTGCCCCCAAAATACTTGACCCTTACTTAGAATCCTTGGCAAGCGTAAAGGTTTTCAAGAGCTTTGGTTGAAGGTGTTGCACTGGAAGCTAAGGGCTACCGCTCATTTTCTAAAACATGAACCTTATTTAGCTGTCCTATGTTAAGTACATTGGAAAATCCTGGAACCAACTACATGGGACACTGGAGTACGGAATTTCTCTTTCTTTTTTCAGCTGTCCTACACAAATTGGCAAGCACACACCTGAAGACAGGACTGCCGAAACAAGAGAGCCAACTCCTACATCTGCTCTCTCACCGGCTCAGTATCCTAGTCCTAAATCTGTGACAACCAAGATCAGGTTAAGTAGTATGAATCCCATGGGCAGGCTCCTAGGATTTTTAATCTGTAACTTGATTCTCATTTTCCTTTATTTTTCGTAATACTTCAAGACAGTAAGGACAAGGGAATATTGGAGTATTTACCAATTAATTCTTTCAACTAGCTGAATTCTAGAGGAAAGCCTATTGTACTTAATTATACTCTCTCTATATGCAAAATTAGGTTAAGATAATTACTAAAAATAACAGCTCTTGCCTCAGAAAAAGCATGTCAGTGAAAAAGATGTCTACAAAAAAGCTTAAAAAGAAATGAGAAACTCGGAAACAACTGGCCTTGCTTTGAGAATTACAAAGATAACTCAGTGGACCAACCAAGAGACACAAAAGTTTGGGTTTTTTATGGTCAAACACATGGAGCACTGATAGCACCAGAACTGACTTAATCCACCCACGACTCAAACGCCCAGCTTAGCCCATGTTTAGGCTAACGAGCACCACTAAGAGACTTTGTTACCACCTGAGCAGTTTTGTTTGTACACTTCCCTTGTAAGAAAATACTTGACTTACCGGAATTGAAAACACTGAACCAGCCATAGGAAGGCGGGAGATTTAAGGAAATGCATACATTTCAGTGTATTAAATGCCAAGACAACATTTTGAACTCCTGCACATTCCTGAACACACTTTCCACTGGTACTTCCATGTTGGCTGATGTTACGATGTGAGAGCAGAACAGCCTCAGATCTTTAGCAGCAGCAGTAAATCCATGTGTAGAGGACATTCATTTACTGATTCGGTGATGGTCCACAACGGTTTCTCACCTGGCAAATGTTCTTTCTGCTCTGCCTATGCTCTTACTAGCACGCCGAAAAAACCTAGCATGCCTGCTTTTTGCTCAAGCCAAGCCCAGCAGACTGCATTCAAACGCCGCTGAAGCTTTCTGCAGCATTTCCCCCTCCCCAGGGCAGTGCCAGCCACTCGCTGAGGCAAGATCAAAAAAACACTCTACTGCATAGGACCATGAAACTAAATGGTCTCCTAAACTGACACCATGGAGCAATTACTTTCTGTGCACCTCCTTCCCCTGTTCATTTTCCTCACCTATTCAAGACCGCGAGCTTCGGGAACTGCAACACAGAGCATTATGGCAATGGAATAGTCATACTGCAGCAGAAGAGCCATTGATTTGATAGGGTAACGCTCACACTCCGCTTACCAACAGGATGCCTAATTATGTTCACAAACTTCAGAGGTGACAGAATGTTAAGCCATCTGCATTATTTTTCTTTTATAATTCCAGCTGTCCAAAAGCAACCGCATGGCCAGCCTCATATGCCAAGTGATTTGTCAGTTTTGACCAGCCCATGGACAAATCTTGGACAAACATCGACACCCAAGCTCTTCAGTGCATGCTTAGACACAAACAGAACCCCAGACCATGGGGTTTTCCGTGATTCATGAAGAAGAGGCCAAAATGAAAACAGAGTATTTTTTGACTCAGAGTCCTCAAAAATCCAGCAGCACCCAAAGATGTCCTACAACAAAGAATCCAAGTATTCTCTTTGCTGCAAAAATATGAATTAGTAGTCTTTACTGACCAGGCAAAACAGTGCCTTTCAACACAACAGCTGAAATTTTACTGTACCTTTGGAAAAAATTGTTCCAGTTCCACAGAGTTCCTGGCCAGCTCCTTTCATCTCTGACCCAGAAGGCACAATTCCACGATGTGGCAGCTTCCAGAAAAAACTGCAGAAGCAATAAATCAATCCATCAGGATTCCAGGAAAACACATTTTACTCAGTAAACAGCACCTTTTGCAAGCCGCCTTTGAAAATATGAAGCTGTGCCCTTTGAAGATCCATAGCCCATACAAGTTACGTGTGCATGACCGGGAGTGCTCAGAGGAACTTGCCAAACTGTGCTACAGAATGCGGCTGACACAATTATTGAGCAAAGCCATCTTTAAACAGTCTTTGCAGCACGCTGCACAGAATCCATCCGACGCCTTCCCCGTGCATCAGCCCCCCGCCCGCCTCCCATCTACCAGGGACTCTGCGTATCTGACAAGATGGGGACTCACTGAAACCCCAGGCCCTCCAGGCGTGCTGCTTTGTTACAGCCTGAGGACCGCTATTAACCTGTAAAGCATGAGAAGACGGATTGCTTAATGATTACAGAATCTGTTGTAAAAAAATCTATTCCTGCATATGCAAACAAAAGGAGCAAAAACCAAGTAATAAATAACTACTTAAAATTAGTACTTTATAATATGAAATTATTTTTCCAGACCTTTTTCTGCTGTCATTTAAAACTTTCTATCAGCCAAGTTTTAACTCTTTTGTTTGAGACTGCGAGGCCCTGACAGAAGTTCCGACTGCCTGGGATCAAGGTGGAGGAGGGAAACAAGGTGCACACTCACATCAAGGACGGTTAACAAGATTTTGTTAAGTCTTCCCTAAATATTCCATTAGGCTGGTTTTAATACGTTTAAAATACTACTATACCATTAGCGTCTATCGTTTGGCAATACAGGCTTTAGCTAGGCATCATACAAAGAGCTAATGACTGAAGGAACTCCTCAAGGCTTGAGGCAGCCACACAGCGGCGGCCATCTTGTGTGATCCGTCCCTCAGCTCGCGAGGGGACGCCTGCGCTCCCACATGATTTCACAGCTGTAAGTAACGACATCACCAGCATAAATCTGACTGAATGGTAAAAAACCGTCCCTGTTAAGCACCAAGGCCCTTCAGACTAACGGGTTCGCCAGCCCATCGCCGCAGAAGCGAGCGCTCGGCTCGCAGCGCAGGCACAGTTTGCCACAGGAACAGGCATGGCTCCCTCAGGGCAGTGCAAGGAGGCCCATACACATCCTACGGGTGCCTGGCAGCTGCTGGAAAGAACACAAATATCAACTCTCCCTGATGCAAATGGTTAGAGAACACAGAAGGCAATGTAAATAAACCATCCTTGAAAAGCTATCCTAAACACGGCAAAAAAAATTAATTTTTTTTTTTTATGCACAAACTGGTGCCAATCCACAAGAGTTCCCCTTTCAGCAGTTGCCATGATAAATTTCCCCTTTGGGCAGACGGTCCGAAACCTGAGCCCATCGTGAATGAGAATGTGCAGCTTTACTTGAGCACAAGCTGAAAAAAAAAAAAAAAGCCCTAGAACTCAGTCCAGGGCCATTAATCATTCTCAGCACCTTTACAGATACAGTCTATCCCTTCAGTGCTGACCTACATACTGCACAGCCTGTGTTTCAAAACAATCTGACATTTAAATCAGAACTGCCCAGCTCCCCGCTCCCTCCTTCCATTCCCCGTGCAGGAACCACAGACTGACCGGTTGCCCTTACAATAATGGTGCTCCAGCACACCCACAGTCTCCTCTGGATTTTTTTCACACCATGCTTTAGGGTTGCCCTGAGCTGGAGACCGTAGCTATCACCCAGCGCGAAGCCCCAGTCACACACCAACTGTGTCTAGAAGCACATCGGGGAGGTGGTGGGCAACACACTTTCTCTTGATGGGGAGTATTTTAAAATAACATGGTTACAGTATGCGCTGTCATTTTGGAATTCAGAGTCAGACTCCTCAGACTGTGATTTTCCAAAGAGCTTATGGAAAAAGAGGCAACCAAACCCCGGTGACCATCACGGAGAGCTGGGCACCTACAAACCACCTCTGCAACTCAGGAGAATTCCCAGCCGGCGGCGGGTGTTACTGCCCCTACACAACAGGTACAGTGTGCCACTCCTCGGGTCACGTCCCACGGCTGCAAAGAACGATGGGGTGGACCGAGCTACCCTCACTGCTTCACATCACAATTGCCCAGACCTTTCAGCGAAGCGCCCCGTCTCCATGAGAGTGTTCCGCAGACGTGCTCAGCCTCAGAAACGTGTCCCACGTTTCCATTTCTGCGCCACTACAACAGTGACGAGGCCATGCTAGTCTCTTGACGAGGCTTGGGATGAGGCATCGCCAGCCCAGAGCTGAAATGAGAGCTCTGCATACATTAGCAATGAAACCAACCCTGATAAACCCCTATGTTCCTGAAACGCTCCTTCACAGCAGAGATGGCCGTAACTGAAATCCTTGCCTATTTGGAAAGTTGAAACCCAGACACACACGTTACCATCTGGGTCCTTCCTTACCTTTTAGCCAAATCTTGCATTGCCTATGTATTCAAAAGCTACTGGAACTTTTAGACGTTTAATGAGAAAGTACTGTTGGAACCCCAAATATTTTCTTGGCCTCTGGGCAAGCAGGATCAACCTGCTAGCCATTTAATGAAAAAAAATAAATATTCTGCCATCACTGTTTTTCTTCTCAGAGGCTGAGCTCTAAATCATATACGAGGTATTATTTTTACTAAAAGACAGTTAATTCCAAGACAGGCTTTATAACAAGCTGTGTCGCACATTTTTTTGAAAGCCCAGCTCCTACTAATTTCAGTTCAACTTATGCTAGGGATGCTGATATAAAAAAAAAAAAAAAAACAAACCCCCAAACCAATCAAACACAAAAAACCACAGAGACAAATGGAAACTTATGTAACACCAAACCCCAGGAGAACAGTACTGCAACGTATACTGTACTTGACAAAAATATTCATTAAACTTTAATGAACAGCTAAACCCATGAACCACCAAACCTTCATCCAGATCAGATGAATGTAGCGCTGCCCAAGCCAGATTCTGACAAGCAGAATGAGAGAATCACTGGGGTTGGAAGGGAGCGGTGGAGGCGATCCACCCCAACCCCTCTGCTCCAAGCGGGCTTACCTAGCACGCGTGGCTCAGGACCGGGTCCAGCTGTGTTTGGAATCGTCTCTGACAACCGACACTCCACAACCTCTTTAAGCAGCCTGTTGTGAGAGTGCTCGATCACGAGGGCTGATGCTAGTACCTGGAATTAACTGCAACTTCCGTAGCTTGTGGCTTTAGGTCCCTGTTGCAAGCACGTTATCGAAGCGCTCTAAGAGTACAGAAATCAGATCAATACACTGGACTCTAGCGGTTGTGAACGTATCACGGTAGAGCACATATAGTCCCCATTTTTGGTTTGCTACAATTGTGTTATTCCAGCGAAAGCTGCCTTACGTACCTCTAACAACCTATCCTTAAGCATGCAGCCAGGCCCCGTGGAGGTGCACTGCGGCAGTTCTCTCACCCACACCTCAGACACTGCCCTGCCTCCTTCTCGCTTGCAGCTTCGCGTCTGTGCCTGAGGGGGAATGAATCCGCAGCCACGTGCCACTCACCACCCAGGCTTTTTCCCTCGGTTACTTGCAGAGCAGCCACTGCATAAGCCCATCTCCTCTTGCAGCTGTTTGGGGGCTCTGGGAACAAAGCCATGCACGCCACCTTTGCCTCCTGCACGGACGGGCTAAGGGAGAAGCACCCCACGCCTTTCCCCCTGACGTGGCACCGTCCCTCAGGCAGCCTTCATTCCCCCAACTAAAAGCTACTGCTATGAATTGCAGCTGAGGGCTCGTACCAGATGGGCCAGCGGTTCCTGCACGGAGAATCCGCTCGCTTCAGCATGAGCTTAGCGGGAGTCCCACGGGCAGGCCCAAAGCAATGGTGTCGCACCCACCTGCTTTTACAGCCCTTCCTTCAGAAAAGGGGTTTCTCTGAAAAGAACACCACCACGCGGCACAGAATTACTGCGAAAAAGAAGAAATTTTCCAGTGAAGCCAAAGCAAACGTGATTAAGGAAGCTTTTTCTGATGAGTAAGTAGAAGATAATGGGCACAGGCCGAGGATAATTAAGTCAACAGAAAGGCTGCTATTGATTTCCAAGAATGACAAGTTATCAGCTTTTTTTTTTTTTTTTTTAGTTTTTCAAACTAACACATCGAAGTTCCTAATTTAGAAAGCAAGCACCACGCCTTGAGCATTTCTGAA
The DNA here is from genome assembly GCF_000687185.1 of Egretta garzetta. Taxonomy (NCBI): domain Eukaryota; kingdom Metazoa; phylum Chordata; class Aves; order Pelecaniformes; family Ardeidae; genus Egretta; species Egretta garzetta. The sequence goes on along the minus strand of NW_009259428.1, from coordinate 154,491 downwards.
CAGTAACAGTGTGCTACAACATGGCGCTCAGTGATTTGTCTTCCACACCAACACGTAGCAGCGCTTACAGCTACAGTTATACCCACAGAGAGGGATGATTTATCACGACCTACGTAGCCGGTGTTTTCTGGGGATCTCTTATGAACACGGAGACAGTAGAACTTCGGGCATTTACATTTTCCAATATGGCCACACGCGGTATGAAACAAATCCTAGCAACAAGAAAAGCACAGCGTTAGTGGCGAGCAAGGCACAGGCCTGGTAAATCACTTCTTTCTCCTTTCAAACAGTTAACTGCAAAATACATAAAACTGAAGCACATAAAAATGGCATGTAGCAAACAGTAAAACATAACGCAAGTTTAACTGTTAAACGAATAACAACTCCAGCCAATGTGGCTATGATTTCATGCTTTTCCACTGTAAAAAAAAAAAAAAAAAAAAAAAAAAAAAAAGAAAAGAGGAGTCCATCCACATTTCCCAACTCCAGAGGGAACGACTTCCACATTTTCAGGATTGCCCAGAGTCGTAAGCAAGCCCCCCCTCGCTTGAGGCACTCGTCGCCGCAAGGAAAAGCGACCGCGTGCCACAGCGGCAGGGCCTGCCAGGCTCTTCAGACAGTGGCACGTGGGAAACAGGAGACAAACGCACCACGCCTCGATCCCAGGGCTAAGGAAGAACATCTCTTGCCAACTGCCTGTGCAGAAGCTGGATGCGGCGTTGCGTAGTGTGGCGTAACGCACGGCTCTGCTTCCATTTTTGGACGCGCCAGATTAAGCAACCCCATTAGCATTGCTCAGATCCTCTCAGATCCTGCTCTGCAGCCTCCTCACAGCATGAATCCAGCCCTGGGCAACCACAATTAAACCTGATCAAGGAGTTGATCCAGCTGAAACGTTTTCCATGAATTTCTGCGAGATGTGCGGAGACCGCCGGGTTGGAACAAGCAGACACTGTGATGCCAATACCCACTAACGAGCAACGCTCCCTAATACCGACGCAGCCATAGTCGTACCAAGGCTTGCTCAGAACCAACGGGCCAATGCCGGTTTTGGCCTGGAGGTGCTGCAGGGAACTGGATGTTCCCTACCAGCTTCCCTCCCTTCTGCTCTTCTGACGCAGTTTGTCACAAACCCATCTGTCCCTGCGCTGGACGGGAGCAACAGCCAAGGCCTGACACCCAGGCGGGTCGGACAGAAGGGTGTTTCGGTGGAACGGAGGCTCAGGAGAGCACGTGCTTCGGCACCGCCCAGCATCCCCCGGGCTCTTTTCACACGGATACAGAGTAAGGAAAGGATTCGGCCTGACTGGCCTACCGAGAGAGAGAAGAGAATCCAGAAATCTGGTGTCTCTGACCGACGCTCCCATCACCCAGCCTGTCCCTCTTTGTATTACACTGCTGCTTTTGGATTTCTTATGGAATAACGCCTATTCCTTTACCCTTAACTTTCACAGGTCACTGCTAATGGGCAGAATTTGCTCTGCCTCAGGAGACTGTTTCCCTTCTTGTCCCACACTCTTCTTCCACAAAAGAAAAGCATTAATCGAAGCCCTAGCAGTAAGACCAAGAGTCATGTTTTGGAAAGCTGTTTCATTCCTTTTGTTTAACTACTATTAAAAAAACGTGTGGTGCACTCCATCTGCAGTCCCACAGGACGCTGCTTTTTGTTGTTGGTTGTTATTTGTTCCCCTCCCCCAAATTCTGTACCATGAAGAACATCCCCGTGGGAGCACCATACTTTCCTGATGTCGGGGGGTGTGAAAAGACGCTGTCGCACAGACCTCATGCGTATCGCAGATCCCCGAGCCGCACCGTGAACATTTCAGAGGGGCGCGCCACTACACCGTGACAGCGGAATCTGCTGCGAGAACTGCTCACAGTCCGACGGACAGTGACCTCGCAGACAAAGCCTGAAAAGCCTATGACATCCTGTGAGTAACGTCCTCTATTAGACACTTTAGGATGAAAGCGTAATAAAATGTAAATTCTGTAAAACTTGACGATTTCAATAGTTTCAGTTACTAAGTTCAGTTTCCTGGAAACTTGGCAGCCTTTCCTGGAATAGACCGTGATATCTGAAACCTCTTTTGTTCTTTTTTTTAAACAGTTATTTGCAACCGTCAATGAATAGTGGCAAATGATGACATTTAGAATTAACCCTGAAATCCCGTAACTGTCTGATGATCAAAAAACCAAAGCAGAATGCTTCGGTCTTCAAGGCAGAGCATCTTTATTCCTGTTTAAACACCTCGATTTTACCGTGTTAACATATTCTATTGTATCAACCCACTGATTGCTGGCGCACTCCAAGATCGCAACGGAACGGATTTCCTGCACTATTTCCCAAGGCTTTGATGGGGGCTGTCAAGTGGCCATCTACACCAAAACGTTTGGGTCAGTGTCTTCATTCTGTTGGTATCTGCATTCATCTCTTCCATTAATTACAAATTATCTGCTTATTGCAGGGAATCCAAGTGCTTTTGACCCCACAAATCCAGAGCATTTTGATTAAAACAAACAAACAAAAAAAGAAAGAGAAGAATCGCAGAGCACCCCTGCTTTTTTTTTCCCCGGCAGTTCAGATGTCTGGACCGACTGCACATTCTAGCGCTTTTGAAAGAGATTTTGCCTCGCCAAAGGTATGTTCTGCTGGGGAGGATGGAGATGGCTGTGATGCATTTCAAAAGCAACTCAAAAAACCTAGCTCTGTATGGCTTCTCCTGAAGCCACCAAAAATCTTCTAGAGTCTTCCAGGTATGTTTTAACCCCCAGGCAACACAGTTCTGTTTGACCTAAGCTACTTACAGGAAAAACTCCCCAGCAGCAAAAGAAATCAAACATTTGATGGATTAACATGACCCATTATAAACTTGCTAAAATTCTCCTTGCTAAAAGCTCAGCTTCTCACTTCCCTGTACTGCACGTTTGTAGATGCTGGAAGCTAACACGTGTCTCTAACACGGTTCTCCATACTCAGAAGCAAGCCTCCGTCCGGTTACCTAGTCCAAATAAAATGCAAATAAAGAGACTGCTGTGTAGAAATCTCTCCCAAGCAGAGCAAAAACCCCAAAGACTTCGGTTATAGGGAGAGGAGATGGAGACTATACCACGCACATCCTTCATACTCCAGCAAAGACACCAACAACATCGTTATGGGTCCAAGCTTCCTGCTGGTGTAGAGCCTGCTGCACCGACTGCTGTGCGACTTAGTCCACCAGTACCCATCTGTCGGCTGCGTTGGAGTCGCGTGCACAAAGACGCGCTTCTCTAGTCCTCTGACAAACTCCCACCACCTTCGCTGGGACTTCGCTTCATGTAAGGAACGTGAATGTGCCAAGTCCCCAAATGTTGCTCTGTGGCTTTATGGGAGATTATTAGTTCACTTTGAGAACAACCATGCCAAAGTTCTAAAGGAGCAGAGAAACAAAATATTTGTATTAACTTGTAAATAAACTCTGTGACCCCCTTAAGGCTATGATGTGGGTGTCATTGTTAGGAAGTGACCCATCTTAACTCCCTTCGGTCTGGAAACACTTCAGAAGACCCTCACCAGCTCCCAGCTCTGTTCCAGCTTCATCACCCACCACAAGTAAAAGGCACTCTCTGCCCCAGTGCCGGTGTCTGTGGACAGACCACAGACACGTTAACAGAACTGGAACAAGCTCTGCCCTGCTGTTCCTCCCATTGCCATCAGCAAGATCAGGCTCCGTACAATTTGGCAATGGGTGCTTCTGGGCGCTGTGCATGAAAGCTTGGTGCCACTCGGGCTGGCCCAGTTTTAACTGTATTATGAAAATATCATCATCATATTTTCCAGCTTTACTAGAGCTGATTCTAAGAGCAGCTAAGTTTCCACATTAAAAAAAAAAAAAAAAAAAAAAAAGCTACTTTTTCTTTATATACCACCAGTCCTTGCAAATTGTACAACTGCAAGCCTAAGTGTTTAAGTGACAGAGTCTCGTTCATCTCAATCTGAGGAGGAGAAAGGCATTTGCTGTAAACCTTCTCATGTTTTACCTCATGTTGGTATCAGTCTCAGGATAAACAGATGCATCAATCTGCCTAAATATTCAATTCGGTTGCGTGAAAGAAGCTTGCATTTTTTTATAGCTGAAAACTGACACAGAAATTACTCTTTATAAAATGACGAGAAGCATTTTTCCTGTATACCCAAGAGAAATCAACATCAAGAAATAAAGACCAGGCCCATAGCACCTACTATATTAGTATAGGCCCATCCTACATGGGCACAGACCAAAAATAAGACGCGTAAGTGTAATTTTTGAGAGTTTGTCTCTTCAGCTGCCTTTCAGAACTGACATGCGTCCAAGTCAAGTGAATATACTGAGAAATACCAGCAAACAGAATGAAAATATGGCCTCAAAGAAAAAAGGGAACAAAGCATCCTATCAGAACTGCATATAAGAAATAAATTTAAAAAACAAACCAAAACCAAACCCCAAACACTTTCCCTATCTCCTGCCCTGGCCACAGCTGTAGAAGTTGCACAAAGCATTACGCAACCCAAAAAGGTTGCCTTGAGTTTTCACGAGGGCAAACTTCCAATCATGCAAGTAACATAAAATAAACAACAGCCACAAAGTTATTCGATCCAATATGCACTTAGCAGTGACCTGAATTGCTAAATACTGCTACTCAAGGGCAGCATAACTTGGTTTCGTAAGCAAGAGAAACGTTCCCCGAACATGAAGTTCATGCACGGACTCTCCAGCGGATCAGGTGTGATAAGGAGCGCCCGAACCCTGACGAAGGCGCACTGGAGCGCATGGCTCTGCTCATGCAGAAGAAGAACGCCTTGCTCCTTTTCAGCTGAAGCCACTGCCTAAAGATCATATTCCCAGCGAACCCTGAACTTCCGGCTGACTCGACTTTTTGGAGGATGCTAAGTTCAGGAAGCCTAGGATTTTATTTTACAGTGCCTAAACCAGCCATACATCCTATTAAAGAGAGCGGGAGATTGCCGACGTCGGGTGAGACAAAACAGCAGCCTTCATCATGTTTAATTGCTGAAGAACATCTTGTGCTTCTCCAACAGGGAGAGGAGGGAGAGGTCATCCTCAGACTCTCCGGTCTTTGCTTGCAGCGGATTTCCCCCTCCCCTCCCGAAGCGCCGTGCCGTCTCACTTTCCGGCTGTGCTCCAGCCCTAACCACTGCGCTGAAGAAGCGGTTGCTGAGCGTGGGCAGCACAGGTGGAAACACCCCGGTCACATCGTAATTGCTGCGCCAGAGAGGAGGTGATCCAGTACCTATGGTCAGGAACATAAGCTGGGATCTTTCAGGGAGAAAGCTGCTACACAAATGCACACGACCACGGCCAGTGTTTCATTTCAAATGGAACATATTTTTCTAAGTAATAACTGCATCACTGGGGAATGCTGGAATTAAGTCAGAACATGAGATTCCTGGAATGTTTGCCAATCCTAGTAGCGATCCGAGTGAGGGCCAGGTTTGGCATATAAAGGGATTGTTTTTCAGTCCGACAATAGCACCCAATGAAAATTACCATTGGTCCATCAAGCCAAAATCTGGCAATGGCTTCCATGGCCCTGGGTAGAACACAGACTTCTTCATGGTCTGTGAACGCAACGCATGCTGGAAAAAGGCAAACAAATTGACATTTTGTCCCATCTCTGGTTCTGATGCAGAAAATTAAAGGCCTCCCATGTGGTTCTTATTTGAAAAGAGAGAAGGGAAGGCAAAGGACTGAAAATTCTAGGTACAAACAATAGGGGGCCCCATTTTGAGTTTAATGGATTTAGAAACGGAGTATTTTGTAGAGACTAAATGCATACGACCAGGTGACCTAACACTTAACTTCATGTCATGTCACTGGCACCGCAGGGGCAATGACCGAAGCGGACATGCGGTTGTTATCAGCGCGTGGCAGAGCGGGTGAAACACCACAAGGAGAAAGTGCCCCTCGCTGCCCGTCGGGGTGGCTGCACGCAGTATGAGAGACCTCCCCATGCAGCCATGGCATGAATTCCCAATGGATTTTGCAGTTCCTGTTCAACATCGGTTTCACCAGAAGCACAGGAAGGGAAGAACACAGTATGGACTCGGGGCCTGATGGAAACCCTGCTACAGTTTGGATCAGGCTTCTGGGACTGAGTTTGCAATGTATGAAGATGACCTATAGAAAACCAAGAGCGGGCATCAGAAATGGTAACTGGTTTTTGCTATCAGAAAGCCAACCAATGCCTGTCAGAAGAGTTTGTCAACATTGACAGCAATTAAAATCAGGTCCATTTGCAAGAAAGAAGAAGATACCTAAAAACCAAAGGAATTGCTGTGTATTTACAAGGATCTCTATGAGGACATCCTAAGAAGTTGTTGCCCGCAGTTGAGGCATGGTCCTATCAATGTGGGCAGTCTCACTTTGTTACAGAATCATAGAATCATAGAATCACTTTGGTTGGAAAAGACCTTTGAGATCATCGAGTCCAACCTTTAACCTAACCCTGCCATCCCACCACTGAATCCTGTCCCTAAGCACCTCATCTGTCCTTCTTTTAAATACCTCCAGGGATGAGGACTCAACCACCTCCCTGGGCAGCCCATTCCAGATCCTGACAACCCTTTCGGTGAAGAAGTTTTTCCTAATGTCTAGCCTAAACCTGCCCTGGCGCAGCTTCAAACCATTCCCCCTCGTCCTATCATCTGTAACCAGGGAGAAGAGGCCGACCCCCACCTCACTACAGCCTCCTGTCAGGTAGTTACAAATGTCAACTTAAGAAAAAAGAAAACCAAGTTAAATAAAAACCATCCTCATAGCTTAAGCTTAAGTCACTCTGTTATCTAGAGCGTGGTTTAAGCAAATACATTTGACTTTGCACTTACATTGAGCTAGGAGGGTGCATGCTTTTGAGTTCTGGCATTTCACTCTTCTCAACAACTCCTCTGTCTCTGATTTAACATGAGTATTCCCCGTGAGCCTCCTGCAGTCAGCCACCTCGCTCTGGAAATAAATGTCACAGCGCAGCAAGCCACACAACGCAGCTCCTCTGCAGGTATGCTTGTGGCATCGCTACCTTAAACCCAATACTTACTGATAGGGCCAGGCACAGGAGCGCCACGAGGCTGGCTCACAGCTACTGCAGCCACATCGTCTCAGACGTGCAGAGTTCCCAGGATGTGGATAGCCAGATTTCTCTCTTGCATCTTTGATCTCCTTCCGACAGCTGGGAGGCTGCCTGGGAAGTGTAATGGCGTTTAAGATAGGGTCGTCACAGACAGCTCTTTCTTTTGATCCTGAAGACCTAAAGCAAGGCTGAAGTGAGTGCTGCCAGTGCTACAAAACAACATTTTGATCTTGTTTTCGCATAGTCAGGGCAATGCTAGATTCCAGTGACATGTGGCCTTGTCCAACCCTACATTCCCTCGGAGATAAGGAAGTCATTGACTTTGGCTTTCAAAATATACAGCTGGAACTGCCCAGAGGCTTCAGCCAAAGGCACGGCGAGGAAGGAAGCGAGAGAAATGAGACAGAACTAAATTCTGTTTGTTCTTCACCTCCTAGCACAAGAAAGCTCCATATCCAGACATCCTGCCCATTAATCTGGAACAGACAACTGCGATCAGAACGTCATTTCGGGATTCAAAAAGGGATACAGCACAAATGATTTACAAAATGAGCTTAACAAAGATACACATTTGGTCACAGCTGCTGCTAAGACTAGATTGGAAGGAATCCAAAAAACAGGAGGAAGTGATAGCATTACTAAATTAGAAGGGGAGATAGAGAGCTTGCTTCTGCAAAGAAATCCCAGCCTTGAAATCCAAAAATTTAATCCCAACTACCAATTACTCTTCTACTTCTAGACCAATGGAAGGCCCCTATCAAAAACCACCCGAGGTCTTTGTAGACCAGCAAAGGGCCATCACAACTTTTCTGTGTCCTTCTTGAACCGAGCCAGCAAACCGAAGAAGCGCTTGTGGTGGCTGCTCACCTTATCCACAGAAGTTTCAGAGATGGGTATACTCAGACAATTGGAGACTTTTTAGAGTGAAGAGGAATATTGCTTACTGAAATTTGTACAGATGGAGCTCTCTGTGTCGTGTGTGGGAGGATTGGGGTCAATCTTGTTAGACATAATAGGACTTCATTCATTATGGATGAAAAGATTCAGATCTTACCGTTATGCGAGGGGTTTAAGCAAATTTACAGGACTTGCAGAGGAGTGAATTCGACTACTGAGACAAACTAGTCAGCAAAGTTCAAAAAGCTGCTGGAATGTTTGTAAGATTCCGCCTCATCTGGTTGATGTCTGCAAAACATAAATATAATTTCCATTATGAAAAGGAATAAATATCAACTGCTGTTAGCTTATATAAGAATTATTGGGACTATTAATCCTTATCATCACCGCATAAGCTGATCACCAGCTGGGATCAGAATGCAATCGCCTCTGCTCCAACCCCACCGTGGCTCTAGCGTTAGATAATTCACAGTATATTGAGGAAAGGAAGATTAACACCTTGCTTTGAAGCACCCAGAACTGGGATATCAGGCCAGATGGACAATTAGCTGTTCCACTAATGCAACTCTTCTGCTCTTAAAACATACACCATTGCTCAACAGAAGTTCCAGATTATTACTGGGTTTGGTGCCATATGAATCGCTAACCGCTTTAACCACTGACCTTTAAGTGGGTTTACTATATTCTGTAGCTCCTGGGATATCTCTAAGTCAGGATCTCCTCTGCCGCCCTCACTAATCATCACGGCCTAACGAGGCAACAGCCGCCTCCATTTGCCACGGCAAAGCAGCAGAAAGATTCCCGAGCCCCAGGATCTATAGCCTTGGTCCAGAGCCTTCAGGAATCTGCCTGGATTGCAGCACATGAGAGTTGCTGCCCTTCTGCTGCAAACAGCCTGAACTGTCTGACAGATAAAAGTTGCCTTTTTTGAGACGAGATGCTCATGTCAAAATAACTTAAAGAGAAGGAGAGAGTGCAAGCATTCAGCCCACATTAAATTACTTTGGCAACAAAACTGATGAAGAAAAACACAATAAAAATACTGCAAAGAAACTTTTCCAAATGTTTCTTTGAAAGAATTTGTACATGGCCAAGAAACGCTGGTTCCACACCAGACTCCTCTGCCAATCTTTTCTTTCTTTCTTTTCACTTCCTAAAGGTTTTATTGGTACCTTTACATTTTGAAGTTCTTCACAAGACACGGAGCATGCCTTGCCATGCTTTTGCTTGTCCTCTACAACTCAAACAAATTGTTTTCAATGTTTTACCATTATTTTAAAGTATTTTAGTTTGCAAGATCTTCAGACTTTGCATGACTTGCCAGTTGCAAGACTCTACTAAATGCCCGACACGGCAGTGGAACTGTCAACGGCCTTATTGTCTACAGAGAGACTGCGAGGGAAAAGTAGAAATGAAAAACATCCATTTGATGGTCTCAAGATTGCTCGTCTGCACTCGATCATAAGGGAATCGACCGCAGTCCTTATTCCCCAATATAGAATAGAAACGTTCTAAAAATTTCAGCCCCCCATTTTTAAGATAGGAAAAGCTCTGGAGAGGTTGATTCTTTTAACCATTATCTCACTGAAGTTATTGCTAATTATCACCCATTTCCTTCACGTTCCACAAATTCGAGACAACTGAAAGGAGCGACTGGAAGTTTTTAACAGACAAAACTGAAGCCAAGCAGTAAAACTTTCAGTTTGTGTTCAGCTTGCTTTCAGCTGCTTCAATTCTTCTTGGATGTTCAGCTGCAATGAGAATGACAGACCGTACGTATTTTGAACTGTACTAAAACAATGGTTCATTAAGTCTCTGGTTCGATTTCGTCCTAATAACATTTCCCTTTAATTCTGTATAAAATGGGACAGGAGTTTTCAAACTACATCTGCTTCTGGGAAAACTATTTTCTTTTACTTAACACAAAATAACTATCTGCTTACTTCCATTTTATTTGAAAACACATTTTCAGAAAAAATGCTTGGGAAACGTTCAAATAATGTCATGCAACCCAAAACTTCACTAGGCTATCCTAGTGCTTTGGAAACCTCCAAGCAGTTCTGGGTTCCACAGTCTACAGTAGAATATGAAACCCATACAGTACTGGGAAAGGCGTCGTGGTAACTTTTCACCAATGAGCTGGAAGAGTACCAGACAAGCAGAAATTCATTTCAGAAGATGAAGAGATGAAGTCACACCACAGTGAACTTCATCACCACACGTCAGTGCCGCTAGTTTTAGCTGAACACCGAGTTCCTACGCGCAACTTCAAGATGGGGGCTCCCTGCTAGTCTCACAGCTCATTTTATGAATTGTATGGACAAAGCAATCCTCAGGTAGCCAGGAATGTCTTGGCGACCAACCTTGAGCCACTTGTGAACGCTACTCCTGGGAGCTGTATTTACCGGTCTGTAAAGCTGTCCCAAGCAACGGAGTTTGCCGTGTCTGAACCAGCTAGCCACCCCCGTTCACAGGACCAAGGACAAATGCTCATGTGCTCCCTCGAGGCTGGACTCAAAGCAGTGGAGTTCTCCTCCCTCCCCATTAATCGCTGAAGTACAGCAAATGACATGTTTCAGGGCTAGGAAAAATCTTTTTTACCAAACAAATCCTATTGTTTGGTTGGTTCCTGCGGTTTCATGAAGCTGGCTGGAGTCTGGGGACAGCAATAATACCGTAGGCTCTAAATCAGCAAGTTGGCCAGTTTTGAGTCTGCTCTTGTGAGGACACTGAGGAGCCTCCAACCATGCATGCCCTACAAGGAAAGATGGCTATTGCAAAGCAGGAGCTCCTTCACAAAAAGAACACAATCTCAAAAAATCAAGAATGCTTTCATTAACGCCACGTGTGCCAGTTTGAACTCAGGCTCTCCCTAGGATTAGGGATGATGCTGCAATTCAGCAGTAAATGCTGGAAACCACTCCAGAAGCCTCCCTGTTGGAAGTTAATATAGTCATTCTATAAATTCAACAAATCTAACTTTTAATTACGCAGTAATATAAATTGCAGAAACGCTGGCTGCAATTCAGCAGTAAATGCTGGAAACCACTCGTTCTATAAATTCAACAAATCTAACTTTTAATTATGCAGTAATATAAATTGCAGAAACGCTATATAACGCTTGCTTGCACATGATAATTTGATTGATTAACAGGGGTTCTTCAGGCAAAATCGCCGAACTCCCTAAGCAACCAGGTGCTTTTTGAACAGCCGTGGCTTTCTGAAAAACACGCTTGTGCTTCAGACAGTCCATTTGCTAGTTCTGCACAGAACAGGCCAGCACGTGCAAGAAGCAGTGGAGAGCTCCCAAGCAACAGCCTAGCTGTTATCTACTCGGATGCAAAGTGCAAGTAGCCCAGGCGCCCTTTTTCAGGTCTCGCGTTCTTTGCTTCTTTGGCCTTTATTTAACTTTTCGGTTTGGGGAAGGCAAACCAGCCACTTCGATTCTACTATTTGCACCTCCTTGTGAGTTGCTATTTCAGCACACACATCATGAATGAATAAAGGAATCAAAAAATATACCTAGCAAGATCAAGTCCTCGGGACTACTACTGGAATACTGGAAGAGTGCTGGCACCCCCTGAACGTCATGACCTCCAACAGCATTGTCTAGGATAGGAACGGGGATAGACTTTGCCTAAACTGTGCCGACACAAGGGCGCAATATGAAACAATGGGTCGAGTCAGCAGAGGTGCAGCACTAGGCGCAAGCTGTGGACAGACAGACAGACAAGGAACCAGCCATGGCACTGCTGAGAACGGTAATGTGCCACCGTCACGGGCAAGAGAACCCCACTGCCCTACAGCACGAGCGAAGGGAGCAAAGGCCGGCGCACGCTTTGTTCTCGGCAACTAACCAGGACCACCCCCGAGAGTCGCCTTCCAGAAGGAATGGAGTTTTTAATGGACTGTAAGGCCATGCAAAAAAACATTTTTAAAAAAAACCAAAACAACCCAAACAGAAGAAGATGACAGTGTATGTTTTATAACTAGAGTCGACACAATAAATACTAATGAAATTAATAACGGGCAGATTATGCAAGCATTAGCCTAATAAAGAGCTCAAGTCTGCTACTCCCCAAAACACAGTTATTTTTCTGAAGAATTGTTAGCTTTGGAAGCCTTTGCCATGCCTGTTGTACTGAATACTGAAACAGAACAACATTTATTCTAGCCTTTATTGGATGAGACATAAAATAACAATCCTCAATAGGTGTGGCCATTAAAAATCATCTGCTATCTTTGGCAAGAGCACCGAGAGCCAGCTCCAGCAATCAAGCCAGGTCCCCAGTGTGGAGAGAAGAATTCCCTCTTCCACTTCCCGGGTTATTTCAGATACCGAGCTAAGTTTCAGGCTGATGTTAATTCGTATTGTGCCATTCAGGACACAGCCATGCTGCTGTTGGTCATCTTTGGTTCTTTCTCACCTTAAGCAACAGCTTCAATAACTGGCTGTGCTGAGCAAGGACGGGAATTATTGCGGAATGCTACTTTATGCTGCCTTTCCAAATAATTCTGCTTAGCGGCGTTTGCCGAACAGAAACTTTCCATACCCTACTCAACCCCGCCATGCTACAAACGCAAACAGAGATAAAACTTAAAGCTCCAGGAGTCATTTCTTGACTTGGGGGGTAAGGGCTGCGAAAGTCAACTTAAAGGCTTAAGCTGAACTTTTCAAAACTTGGGTGTTCAAAATCCTTGTGAAACTCAGCGGGTTAAGCTGCATTAGGCATTGACATGTCCTCCTTCAAGCTGCAGTCAAATTCATCCGTATGCGTGGCCTCCTGAACAAGGTTAAGTAACCACCTTTAATTAACCACCTTTAATTAACCACCTTTAATTAACCACCTTTAATTAACCACCTTTAATTCATTCTGTCTGCCCACATTGAAACGGACAAATGACCAAACTTTTCAGAAGCAGAATTCCCACCCCAACTGCAAGATTTACAAAACAACCACTGAGATCAGGAAAAAACTCCAGCTCCAGTTCCAGCCTAGAGATCAGTGGCTTTGCCCTCACGAGGAAGTCTTGATGCTCGGATTAACCCGGGCAGACCCAGTATACACCTGCACTCGATGACGCCTCTATTTCTGAAGCCAAATCTTCTCTCCTTGCTACATCATCTCTCTCCCTCCTTAGCAAGGGGAAATTCTTGACTATTCCCTGACATCTGGCATTCACTTGTAATCTACAGGCACACGTAATGGTAGTTCTTACAAATGAGATGATGTAATACTACAGAAAATTACTGCTATTAAAAACCCATATAAACAAAATCTGTCCCCGAAATCGTCACGCAAATACAGCCTTACAGCAGCTTCTGGTCCACCAGGCAAAACTTGCTCAATTCATTCTAACTGAAGCTTAACCCAAGTCTGGAATAGGTACTGAATTTTTGGTGACAATTTTGAGTTTCAAACTGTATTCTATGTCATTTTGAGGTAGGTAAACGCTTTAAGCTTGACATCATCATATACAAGAAGAAATAGAGAGCACCTTGTATCGACCCATGATCTATTCGCTGCCTTTTCAATACATATGAAACTGCTGTTCTTTGTTTGCTGTTTTTATCATCCCCCCCTTTTTCCTCCTCCTCTGGCCACAGATTTAGTACAATCTGCAAGTCCGATTCTTTACCCTGCGGAACTGAAGTCAGAAAAATATAGTGACTAAAAATCACGGTCCAAATGTCTCTTTCCTTACTCACTGACAGAGCTCTTTGCCCAAGATATTCATTTGCTTTACAAAGCCCCGTGAATTACACCACTTCGAAGAGTCCCCTTCGCAGTAAAATATCAGCGCTTTAAAGAACTGTCACTGAAGAAACATTAGCTGGGCAGAAAAGGCAAACTTGGCTGTCTGCTGGGCCAGGACGGTTCTGCCTCCTCGCAACAAGACTGAGTTGCTGTGCTCTTTCTGGAGAGCGGTGAAAGCGCTCTGCTGTGGAAGGATGAAAATATCTTTCCTGGCTGAGCGAGCTGCTTCTGTAGACTGAACGTTCTAGCAGAGGTTAGAAAATTGCTCGGAATGGCTTGGAAACTTTGCTCTAGATTAGAGACATTAGGTCAAGAAAAATCAGATAATCAGAACAAATGTTTGTATCAATACGTGAAACATTACTTGCTGAGAAGTAAAAACCACAATTTAAAATTGACTGACACTTCAATTTCCCCAGATGACTGTACGAAACAACCTATTTTTTTACAGCATCATTCCCAGCCAGGTATGGCTTATCAAGCAGTGAATTCACCTATATTCAGTGGTGGAGAGAAATCATTAAAGCAACGCTGAAGTCGCACAGATATCTCCAGAAAATAGGAGACCACCTGAAAAGCAAGGCAACAGGGAGGCATTAGAGCAAACACCACCATTAGTTGATCCCTGCTTTACCGATACCACGACCCGGTATCTCTGGCAGCGTATTACCCTGTTCTCTGCCCTCAGTCGGTGCTCAAGCAGGATAGAGGGTGACGACAGCCACTCTCAGACCCCTCAATTCCTGGCTCACCTGCGGCAGGAGGGAGGGAAGGCTGCAGCGTCCTGCCGGGGACCCCCGCCTGCCCGTGCTCCTTCGGGCAGGGGGGCCCCCTCCCGGGCACTGACCCTGCCTGACAAACCAAAGCTCTCTGCTACTGCAAGAGCTCCCCAAACTGTGCTTCAGGGGATAAAAAAAAAAAGGGCAAATTGTTTGCAGCTGGCTCAGCAAAGCATATTAAACAGTAAAAGGCACTTCATTCCATCAGTGTTTTTGAGAAAAGGTGCACCAGGGTGCTGTGAGAGATTCGGCAAGCTGCTCCTTGCAGTTTGAAGAGCCCGGGCAGCCCGGCAGGACTCTACAGATGCGGCCCCGGGGCAGACGCAGCGTGCGGCCCCGCCTGCTAGCGTACCTGTGCAGTGCAGTCCCCTTAGCGGGGGCTAAAGCAGCACTGGAAGCTGAGCAGCAGCAACGTTAACGTGCTCAGCCAGCCAGGATCTTCAGCGCGTTTATGTGCTTTGAGTCTAAAAAGATGTAGGGTTTTTTTTTTTTCTCCTTTGAGAACCCAAACTCCCTCGTCATCCCCGTGAGAAAACCCAACCTGACCCACACAGAAACACGGAGACGAGCCTTTCTTCCAGGAGCTACTCAAGTGCAGAGGAGCAGATAGCCCGCGGCGAGCCCCCCTTTTCCGCTCCATCCTTTCTTCCCCCTCGAGCTTTGGAGGCAGTGTTGTACAAGCCACCGGGATGAACGGAGAACAAATCTGTTTGGGGAGCTGGTTACAAATGTTAATGTCAATCCAAACCACAAAGAGGTCTGGTGAGGGTACAGGCTGGGCTATGATGCTCTCTCCTTTTTTTGAATTTGAACTGAAAACTTTCCTAGTTTGTAGTTAGCTTTCACTTACAGGGTTTAACAGAAAAGATGCAAGATGTTACTTTTACAGACAAATACTGTTCCTGAGAATGCTTTTTCAAACTCCTTCCAAACCTCCTGGACTATCTAAGACCCCCGATTCCTTCAGGAATAATTTCTCCACCTCAGTAACAATCTTAGGAGGCCAACTAATCACCGTCAGGAAGAACCGTTAAGCACAACGAGTACCTTCCTCCCTGCCGCTATCTCAAGGCCCAGCACTTCCCGAAATACTCTTCCCAGGTAGGTTTCAATTTCAGCAAAGAACCGTCTGAAATGTATAGGTCACGCACATAAAGTCTTATCTAGAAACAAAGATCAAGGATTTTATTAGAGCATTACACTAGACCAACAAAGACTCTGAAAATGACATTATTTCAATACACTAGCAATATGGGAAATCTGAAAAAAAAAATAAAATCAGTAATGCTTCCTGATTACTGAAAATCTAGATCTATTTGTCCTAGACAGTGAAATACTTGGTTCAAATACTGTTCACAAGATAGGTGTCTTGAAAATAAATCTGAGGAGGCACTTCAAAGCCATTAGATCAAAAGCACTAAGAAAAAGATTGAATGTGAACACGATCAAAAATTGAATTTTAGAATGAAAAAAATGGCACAAATGTATGAAGTGCTTTGAAGCCGCAATTTACCTTGATTTACAATCGCATTTTCCCCTTGCGATCGTGGGTGGTCAGCGTCCCCTCCATAGAGCAGGGAGGTTCAGGCGACCGGCGGCAGGCACCCCGCCCCTCCCCCCCCCCCGGGG
>NW_009259428.1:104365-137448 GCF_000687185.1 Egretta garzetta | reverse complement strand
AGGACTCTACAGATGCGGCCCCGGGGCAGACGCAGCGTGCGGCCCCGCCTGCTAGCGTACCTGTGCAGTGCAGTCCCCTTAGCGGGGGCTAAAGCAGCACTGGAAGCTGAGCAGCAGCAACGTTAACGTGCTCAGCCAGCCAGGATCTTCAGCGCGTTTATGTGCTTTGAGTCTAAAAAGATGTAGGGTTTTTTTTTTTTCTCCTTTGAGAACCCAAACTCCCTCGTCATCCCCGTGAGAAAACCCAACCTGACCCACACAGAAACACGGAGACGAGCCTTTCCTCCAGGAGCTACTCAAGTGCAGAGGAGTAGATAGCCCGCAGCAAGCCCCCGGGGGCGAGCCCCCCTTTTCTGCTCCATCCTTTCTTCCCCCTTGAGCTTTGGAGGCAGTGTTGTACAAGCCACTGGGATGAACGGAGAACAAATCTGTTTGGGGAACTGGTTACAAATGTTAATGTCAATCCAAACCACAAAGAGGTCTGGTGAGGGTACAGGCTGGGCTATGATGCTCTCTCCTTTTTTTGAATTTGAACTGAAAACTTTCCTAGTTTGTAGTTAGCTTTCACTTAGAGGGTTTAACAGAAAAGATGCAAGATGTTACTTTTACAGACAAATACTGTTCCTGAGAATGCTTTTTCAAACTCCTTCCAAACCTCCTGGACTATCTAAGACCCCCGATTCCTTCAGGAATAATTTCTCCACCTCAGTAACAATCTTAGGAGGCCAACTAATCACCGTCAGGAAGAACCGTTAAGCACAACGAGTACCTTCCTCCCTGCCGCTATCTCAAGGCCCAGCACTTCCCGAAATACTCTTCCCAGGTAGGTTTCAATTTCAGCAAAGAACCGTCTGAAATGTATAGGTCACGCACATAAAGTCTTATCTAGAAACAAAGATCAAGGATTTTATTAGAGCATTACACTAGACCAACAAAGACTCTGAAAATGACATTATTTCAATACACTAGCAATATGGGAAATCTGAAAAAAAAAATAAAATCAGTAATGCTTCCTGATTACTGAAAATCTAGATCTATTTGTCCTAGACAGTGAAATACTTGGTTCAAATACTGTTCACAAGATAGGTGTCTTGAAAATAAATCTGAGGAGGCACTTCAAAGCCATTAGATCAAAAGCACTAAGAAAAAGATTGAATGTGAACACGATCAAAAATTGAATTTTAGAATGAAAAAAATGGCACAAATGTATGAAGTGCTTTGAAGCCGCAATTTACCTTGATTTACAATCGCATTTTCCCCTTGCGATCGTGGGTGGTCAGCGTCCCCTCCATAGAGCAGGGAGGTTCAGGCGACCGGCGGCAGGCACCCCGCCGCTGCCCACGCCCAGGGGAAGGCTGCTGAACGCACGCCCGGCGGAGCCGCGCCGTGTTCTTCTTCGACTTGTCCCAGTTGGATGTTGGTGTAAATGAAAGAAGCTTGCCTGCTTTACCCAAAGTACATCACCTAAGCAAATAACCCACCTAGAGCATCCTACGAAGTGGTTTGGAGTTACAGAGAGGCCATTTATCAGCTCTGGTATCTCAGTGTGTTTCTATTGTGGGGCAGTGTCATTCACTACGGGAGTAAAAATCTGGCTCAGCTGAACAGCGACCTCAGTAAACGAGAGGAGAACTCCGTACAGAAAGACGCTCTCAAGTCTCAGAGCCCAGTCCCAGCGGAGACCTGGGGGAAGCTGGCAGGTATTCTGGCAGTCCGTGTTTACTGTTCAACTTCCACAGAGCAAAGCGCCATTTGCAAACAAAGCCACGTGCCATATCAACATGAGTTTCTATTACAGTGCAATTAAAAACCGTAATTTCTCCTTCTACAAGCAGGAAATCACTACCAGATCAGCAGCAAAACCGCAGGCTGACTTAAAGCTGGCACATATATAGGGCAGCCAAACAGAGCTAGAGCCTCTCTTCGTAATGACTAACACATTTCAGGACATTCCTTCAGACGACAGAGGGGAAGGGAGCCCGGCAGCTGACTGCCTTCCATGCGTCCTGCACATCAAATATTCCTTTGGGGGCTCGCTCTTCACACTTAAATGCCTTTTAGCCTCCCTCCTCTCCCGCCAAAGGCACTTCTGCTCCAATAATACTTCCAATCGCTTCTAACGGGATTTCATTTTGGTGAGAGAATGACCGATACGCACAAACACAACGAAGGGGTGGACTGGAGGAGGCGTTTTAACAGATGACTGAGATGCCATTTGCATAATCCAGATATGGATTTCAATATCCCTTTGGAATATCCATTTCTTTGAAAATATCATGAAGAGAATGTCAAAGGAGGATGAAAAACTTTCAGCTGGAGGATGCTGATGACGAAAGAATAAAGGGGTATAAACTAGCCAGGAACAAGATTCGTGCTGAAAATTGGAATAAAGCTTCTACATCAGAGGACCGAGGCTGTGACTTGCGTCCTAGAGCGAGCGGGAAGGGCAAACCTTAATGTTGCCTCAAGGTAGCACTCACTAAACTAGATTAGGATTTTCATCCTAGATAGAGATGATTATAACGTACGGATGCCTTGGAACAAACACCATGCCCCTTTCAGTTGTAGGTCCCTATGAAATCTTTCCTCATTTGCATCCCAAGCCTTACAGCAGATGATGTCCATTTCAGATGGCGTTGGCCTGACACACTCCGACCCATCAGCACTACATTCCCCTTTTGCTGCAGACACCAGCGTGAGCGTAGGAAGAAACAGGAAGCGGAGAGCAGGCCGAGGCAGAAGAGCTAAGCTGTGAGCAGACCCAACGCAGGCGCTATCCTCATACCAGTTCGCCCTGGCCCAGGCACACCAGCCCCAGCACCCCCACTTCCATCTGGCACGCATCCGACGCACAGGGAGAAGGTGCAAGCAGCACACCCATTGAAGACAGCTCTCCCAGCTCGTGCCAGCCCAAGGTCCGTGCCTGCGGCTTTGGATTACCGTGACAGTCACCTCTGCATATTTGTTACATGTGTGAAACTGCAAAGCACTTGCAAATAGTTGCAAAAGCATCCGTTTCCACAAAGTTTGCTTATTCCTGCAGGAACGCGCGGCGGCGGCACAAGGCCGCACCCTTCTTCAGAATCGGGTTTTAACAGAAAACACTGGAAGAAGATTCGCTGCCATTTTTGCCTGTAAGGTGCATAAACACGAAGCACAGACAGCCATCGGTAGGTCTGGAAACCCATAACTGTGAGCACTCCTCCAAATTCCGACAGGAGACCAGGGATACAGGTGTGTGTAGGCATGTAGGCACTAGAATATTTCTTTACTAGAATACTTCTTGACTGTGAGGGTGCCCGAGCCCTGGCCCAGGCTGCCCAGGGGGGCTGTGGAGTCTCCTTCTCTGGAGATCTTCAACCCCCGCCTGGACGCTGTCCTGTGCCCCCTGCTCTGGGTGAGCCTGCTTGGGCAGGGGGGTGGCACTGGGTGAGCTCCCGAGGGCCCTGCCAGCCCCGGCCATGCTGGGATGCTGGGATTCTGTAATATACTGAGTACACTAGCAGTTTTAAACCTCATTTAAAGCCAAAACAAGTCTTAGCAGTGAAAAGATTTAGCCACCCCCTGGGATGTCCTATTAAAAATGGGAACATCTCTTTGCATAAAAAGAATGTCAGGATGTTCACCCAACTGAGCGATACATTTGCCTGAGCAGTCAGACGTACCTAATGAAGAGATTAATTCACCCCAGGTATAACTCCAAGAGCTGCAATAAGAAAAAAACAGCCAAATACGTTTCAAGGTCAGCGCAGATTTTTTCCAGAGCTTTACAAACAACTTTTTCCACCACCTAGGGCTTCTCTCACACCAAAAGACATCATCTGCTTGTCCTTCTTTTTTCCTCTTTTCTTCTTCTTTTTTTTTTTTTTCCTCCAAACAATTGCAAAATACAGCAGTTAAAGCTCTTGAAAGGTACAACATACACAGGAAAATGACAAACAAGCAAGTAAAAAGAGAGAACATCGCTAGGATAAAGGGCTGCCGAACACCCCCACACTACCCACCAGGGATAACGCAGAAAGGAGCCCTAGCCAGCTTGTCGGAAGAGATTTTACAGAAGAATCACCGCAAGCTTGTGGGATTGCTAGTGCTGACCCAGAGGGGTGAAACCCTAGCACGGACTCGATGAGAAGCGCAGGCGAGAGGGCTCTGCGGCAACGCTGCCTCTGCAGCCTCGTCCTCCGGAGCGCAGATGCCTGCGGTTGCTCAAGTCTCATTTCAGGATTTTTTCCCTTAGAGGCACCTTCTGCCTCAAGTATGAACGCACAGTCATAACTCTGGATCTCCTTCTGTACATCTGCCCCTTGCACACATAGTTGCTGGCTCGGAAAAGCTACAGCGAGGGACGTGACAAATGAGGGTGGAAATCCTGCCTTGACTTTGACCAGCCACAGCAAACCCCAAACCTGCAATACGACGCTGCTGCCCCAGGAAAGGAAAGGCGACTTCTCTCCCAGGTTGCCTGGGAGTTTCTGACAGGTATAACCATTCCGTGTCCTAAGTCGCATCTTCAATTAAGCATTGATTTCTTCCCAGTTTCAGCAGTTAATTCTACCGGGATAAAGGCCAGAACTGGCTTTTTCTGAGTAGTGGCTGTGTTTCTAACACTACTGAGGTACCCAAGAAAGAGATTCTCGCTACTCTTGATCATAAAAATCACATGTGGGTAAGAACTCCTCCTCCTGAGAAAGCAGCAGCAGAATGATGGAGCTGACCAAGCACTCATCTAGAATACTGCTCCAGAACTAGGCTCTAAAGTCCAGGCATCTCACTAATTCTCTTTTTCTTTTTTTTTTTAATTCAGATTTTCTACTCCTCCTGTCATTTTGGCTCCCACCTCAGGAACAGGGGAGCACGGACTGCCTCACTGCCCAAGAGATCCCTCAGAGAGGACGAGGCACGTAGCGTTTGTGAACGCTGGCAAGAAAACAAAGCGCACGCGCTCGGACATTTGCAGTCTCGGTGAGCGGCCCCCGAGGCCGGTGGGGGACCCTTCGCACCGCACCGCTTCCCACAGCGAGGCACTGCAGGCTTCGCTCCGTGCCCGAGCGCTCCCTGTGAAGCGGTGCCAACTCAAGAAGGAGACTATACAAGCAGATAAAAGACATGCAGCAATATATTATTTCCACTGCACTGACAGGCTTTCTGTCTCCACTTATGAACAGAACAGGGGCAAGGCTCTGACACAACCACCGGCATGTGATCATTCATGTTGGTTCTTTTCTCACTCCCCAGCACAATTTTTGGGTGTCATCTATGACGCTGCTTTTTAACATCCCAGCACGATTCGGGAAACCTCTCCTCACAAGGCAGTTTTGACACAACCATCCTCTTCCAGGGAAGAAGAGTTCAGCTACCAACGGCATGGATGCACGCTCCGCTGCGACACCTCTGCGCCCCCGAGCAACAGCCGGCTCATTTCACCAAACTAATTCATAATGCATGTCCCTTTGCCTCTACACAACGCCGTCTTCAGATTTTAAAAGCAATTTCACTGTTTGGTTGGAAGTCAAAAGGATCCACGCAAAAATTTAATACTCAAAAGAGGAGAAAAATTGGCGCTGTGCTTTTTCAACTTGCCAAGGTAAAGGAATGTTATTGAAGACTCTCTTACATAAATGTTCCTTGACCTCCGCATGAACCAACAGGTCTTAAAAACTGCACTAGCCAAAGCAAATTCCCATAGCAAATACATTTAGCCGAGTGCATCACATTTTTCTCTTTGCAGCACAGAGAAAACTCCAAGACCAAGCTCTTTCACAGCTGGCAACTCCATGTTCTGCTATTTTGCCTACCAAAATAGGGCTAAGGATCCATAGGTCCTTCTTCTTCTTGGCAAAGATCTCACCACACTTTGTAGCCTGGTGGATTCTGAAATCAGTTTGAAAAGGCAACGAAAAGAAACTCTTAAACTTTGGCCAAAACGAGAGCAAGCCATGCTGCCTCCAGCCAGGCCGCACGTATACAATAGAAGCATCAACAACAAGTACCACTGAAGACAGATATGCTCGAGATAAGGAAGCATTGTATTCATCTAAATACTACAAATTCACTTATCATGTGTATGACCCCAAACCCACACGTAAATGCTCTGAACTCCTCAAGTTTGAGTCCACATGTAAAGGACACGTCCTATGTAAGATGTAGCTAAAGCTGATGCTATCTGTGGGAGCAGTTTCAGACGAGCACGGAATACGGTCCCGATTACTGCTGAACAACCCCTCGTTCCTCAAGCAAGTCAGAGAGCATCAGAAAAGCCATCCTACAACCCCAACCTGGACAGGAGCATGCCTGGATGCTGCTGACACGTTCCATGTTGCTCAGGTTTGCCTATTATTAGCGTTCTGTTCATACAAAGCAGCAATATTATCTAATAAAGCAACAGACATCTCAGGGACAGAAAACTCAGAACACCATAGCCATTGGCATAACAGAGTTCATTGCATGCATTTTAGATGCCCGTTTGAACAGGAGTACCTGCCACACCTCTTCCTGCGCAGGAAGTCCTATAACGCACGGTATTAGTGTGCTGCACAGATATGCTCCATCTTCCTAGAGAGATTCCTCTATTAACCAGCTTCTGAACTGCCCACAGAAAAACCACCACAGCCAGGGAACCTTCAGCCACCCTCAGCACAAACCCATCCTTTCTGCTCCACAACTTCCCGACCTACTCACCAGGTTCATTTCAACTTCATTCACTACAGCGTGTCCAAGAGCCTCACGCAGTACATAACCCCCTGAAGATCAATTATCCTGTGCACGGAGGCAGAACTGCCAAGAGTAAACCAGGCTGTGGTCATCTAACACTGCATCGTAACACATATATACACAGGGATGAAGAAAACTGTGCAGACAACTTCAGTGCTGTAATTTAAATACTCAGTTCTGCAAATCAAGGAGCTTTTAACAGTTTTTGGCAAACGTGTATCCTTAGGTCACATTGCCTCTTCAGGTCTTGAGTAAGATATATATCAACGTATAGTGTATTAAATAAAAAACAGGAAAAAAAAAATCAAAATATTTGTAGGTATTACATATATTGTGATTTGAAGATCACCTCTTCCTTTCCTTTAAATAGCGCAGTGGTAGCAAAACAAGCCCAGGCTATGCTGAGAAGGGCATTTTTCTGCCAACAGAATCGCCTAGGGTTCTGCGGTGACATGCCAGCGACAGCCTCAGACACGGAAGTTTCACCATTTAACCTCCACGCGGCAATTTTATCAGCAAACCTGCAGTCAGCCAGAATGCAGACAGAATGGAAATGATCAAATACCGACCTTTTGCCAAAGTATCTTTAGCGAGTCTGGGAACAGGAAGAAGCTATGTTAATCCAAGGAAGTTTTATACCAATTTAATGTTGTCTCCAGTGAATACTTTACTTTCGTTTAAAAAAAAAAAACCCAAACACACACCACCAAAACAACCTGTACCTGGAACGCTCATAAATGTACACAAACTGAATGATGTCCAAGCCTCCCGCTAAAATCTACATGGATTTTCAAGACAGTAACAACTTCTAACCACTACAGCAAAAAAAATGATGGCCAAATCTTTTGGTTTTATTAGCAGTTCCTCCTTATTTGCTTTTTTTGTGAACAATTGTATCAAACCACATTTGCCTCAATAACTGTTGGAAGGTGTCCCATTAGGGAGGGAGCAACAGCGGTGTTTCCTCGGTTAGCAAGGTAGAGAGCAACTCCAACAAGCAACAGGAGCTCCACATTTGTCCGTGGGCCAAAACGCTTCAATGAGGCAGGCGACCACGACCACTAACGAACAGGCAAGCCTGCTCACCGATACTTCTCTGACCAGCAAAGGGCTTGCAAAGAGCCACAGTCTCCAGTTCAGCTTGCTGCCTCTGAGCCATTTGTGACGGGGGGAAGCGACGGCTGAAGGGCCCGCAGCAGCAGACCAGCACCACAGGGAGGGTCTCCCAACTCTTAGATCTACGCAGCCACATTTTTCCTACCTCCCGCCTCTTGTTCAAGACAGGCGTTACAGCATGCGCGTAAATTCATATTTAATGCACAGAGTAACCCAGCCCACCTCACACATCAAAAATGTCCCACGTCTCTTCCCCATCACTTGAGGGACTACTACAGCTCCTTGCTTCAAGCTTCTGTTTACAACCATCACCCACAGATATAAACACATCATTTTGCAGTATTTCAGCCACATATTCAATTCTAACACACCTACAGTTCACCCAGACATGAAATCCACAGTGAGCAAACATACAGTCTATAAAACGATGCGGCTGAAATTTGTTTCCCCTATGTGGGATGTGCTGGCAAAGACATCCCTACACCCGGTACGAAATGCTGGTTTAGGCCCCAAGGGGAGGGGGCAAAAATAAGCTTTCACAGTCAGTCAGTGCAATCTAACACTTCCCTTTGCAAACAAGCTAAGGGCACGTCTGATGTTGCTGTCACCTCCGAAACAAAGGCAGGCGTCAGTCAGTCACTTTACCCTTCACTCCCATTTTGGTAACAAGGATTTTTTCTTTCTTTTCCCCTGCCTACCGTAAGCAGACCTGTTAAAAAAATTTCTTTAAAGTCTACCTGGGAAACAAGACAGCTTTGTTTTCATGTATATATATGCCAAGAAGATTGTTACGGAGGTACACACAGCACCATCTTGTTTGACTGTAGCGTTCAGTGGATTTTTTCCACTTCATCTCGAGCAGAGAGAGGCCTCGATTGCAAATATACAGCGAGGAATTATACTCTTCAGCACGCGGTAAGGCCTTTTCACCCCCGCCAAAGGGTTAGCAGCAATGGCACATCACCCCTATTGCCATGGTGTTCCAGAACTATTCGCCTGCAGTCTCCACCTTTTTGTATGATACGATCAAGTTGTTCTCTGCTTTAATTCCAAACATATTTCCCTTTTTTTCTAAACCAAAACACTTCTAAGGATTCCCGTTCTCTCAGAGAGGCACAATGTTTTATTACGAGATAGCCTTTGTAGCCAAAGACTTGAAAATGCTGCATGATTTTGCCTTGTAAATAGGGCCAGCGGAAAACTTTATTCTGAAGCAGTTATTTGTTTCTCTTGAGCACATCAAAGTACTGCTAGGCTCCGATTACCTGGGGTCTTCTAGAAGTCCAACAAGTGCCAAGCGGCAGAAGTCTAGAAATATGAGAGCCTCTCATATTACATCAATCTATACATTCTAAGATCTAGAATAACCCTAATGCAAATCAAGTGTGGTCCACAAAGCACAGCAATCATGTTCAGCACACATTTTTCAGAAATGTATACATAACGGTTGCTAGAGGGCTTTCCTTTTCCCAGCGATAACGTAAGCTCACTTGATTTTATGTGACTCAGTTGCATAATCATTTCAGTATCTGAACTGAAATGCAGTATACCACAGCTTGCATGCATGCCGTTATCTAGAATCAGTTTCAAATTTTGTCTCAGTGCAGAAGAACTGTATGAACTATGATCGTTCAAGCATCTGCCTTGGAACCCTAACAGCGGTCAGAGGTATTTTGTAGTAGATGAAGCATGTACACACACTACAAGATTGTGTCTGCCATGAAAACCTTACCATTTGACATAAAATCTGAGAATGAAAGTGATCCATAAGATTAGAAATGGGGAAAAGGTACAAAGGTAACCTTTGCTTTCTTTGCCTCAAGCCCACCGACTTTCCCCCCAGCGGCCATATTCTCAGGGGGCAGGGAAAACGCTTTACCTCGACCGACCGCTACATTCGCCACCGCCTCACACTCCAAATATCGGAAACCACCCCAAGTTTCACACGAGGACTTCACCTCTGGGGCAGGGTTTCAAGAGTCGCTGTGCCCAGTGCTGTTGAAGTCTCATATGCCCGACCTGCCACTTTTGTCACAGAAAAGAGCCACAGAGCCTTCTTCTTGCACAGAAGTCGCAGCAACGTGGATTAATAAAGCACAGCGCATGCTCAGCATCCTTGTCGCAAGGACAGAGCTAAGCACTCCAACAAGACAGCGGCCGGGCAGACAGTATTTGGTGTGAGTAGCTAGCATGCCGAAGATTTCTCTCTCAAGCCCAGGGAATTGCTTCTGAAGGCGGGCAGCTCTTTTAGGCAGACCAGCAACTTGCCGCTGCTGCTCTGCCAAGGCAAGAGCAACGCCCTAGTTTCACCAGAAGCCCCACGCGTGCAGATGTCCCTCACCCAAAGGAAACGCAGAGAAAAAACAGTGTTCTTACCTGCACTGAGGGGGGGTGCTGACACTGGCCGTGGAGGCGAGCGGGCAGAAGAACAACCCTGGATGTAGATCGTCCTTCCTAGAGCTCTGCTGTAATGTTTGGGGATGGGGACCCCAGACTGACGGCAGAGGTCTCTCTCTCGCCAAGACTCTCCCGTATGACAACCCTGGAACACAGGACATGGATGTCAAAGTGGGAGCAGTACTTGGAGCCTGACAGAAGCTATCTGTCTACTGCAGTAAATGAGGTCTCTTTAGTTACAGCTGGGTATCTTTCATTAAAATCTGTTCATTAATAGTATCTTGTTATGGCTTTGAACTAAGCAAAAATACACCTGGATTTCAAACCACCTTGAAAAAAGGACCCCATACACACAACAACCAGGAGCACTATTTACAAATGGCTGGGGGCAGCAAAGCAGTGTCCAGCTGGTGGTTACTGCTAATGATACCATATTACTGCCATCCAGTGTTCAAGTCCAAAGCCCATCTCTTCCCCAAGTCATCTGCTGAATTTAGTCACGGTCCGCCTTCAGTGGCTGTGCAAATAGCAGCATGCCAGGAAAGAACCCTGGCATGACTACACCAAAGAAATCCCCCAAACTACCATCATTTCCCATCACATATTTAAAAAAAACCAACAACAGCCCCCCCCCAAACCCCCTACAAGCCTGTTTTCATTATTCTAGGTGTGGTATCACATTCAGGAATATCTCTTGATATTTGCATTTGAGCTTGGCAGAGGCTCTCCTGTTAAGACTGAATAAACAAAAGGTGTTTCCATGTGTATGGACACATACAAATGTTTATGCAGGCAGAAATACTAACATGTATGTAGTTTCAGTCTTACTTCTCTGAAAGCAGGGTATTTTCCTGCTTCTACTATTTGTAGGTCAGCTTATCCTGGGGTTTACAAAGCTATTTAGCATCCCAACATCCAATTTCAGCAATAAAAGCTAACAGAGGCTGCAAGCTTGGAATACAAATTAAGCTTAAGCAGAAAAACTGTTGCAGATGGGCAACTTCCATATCCAGCAAGACAGTGTCTCCAGATAGGTTTGGGACAGATGTAAGAATAGAACGGCCATTTGACCCCAACATCAACAATCCCCACAATCCAAATTTCTGCCGAGAGAATCTGAAGAACAGAGGTTCCCATAACAAAGTAAAAAGCCTTCCTGAAATAAGCTATGGGGGCTTAATCTGTGATGAACGTGAGACAGAGCTAGTAGTTGACCTCTCGAAGCGTTTCTTTTCTGACTTGAAGAGTATTGTAAACTTGGAGAGAAGGCCATGATGACGAGAAGTTTATTGGCTCAGCTTACTTCCATAAAGCAGAAATATTTAGATAGAAACATTAAGAAAGGATTCTACCAAGAATGCTGGAATGCTTCACCATAAACCTGACATTATGGAGAAAAATAAGTGTTTGTTGCTAAATCATTTCAATATTTTTGGCAGTCGTTCTACAGATACAACATGAGATCTGTTTCTTTTCCGTATACTCTTCCAAATCATAACATAATCAAAAGCATGAAAAAAGAAACAATCTTTGTATCATTCAAGAGCTTCAGATGCTGTATCTGTCCCGCTTGCCAAGTATTAGTTCCGTTTCTGCACAGAGGGCTTTTTAGTACCAATAAGGATTAAAACCCAAAGATTTATCAGTAAGGGCAGCACTTCTCGCCAAAGAAAACAGTTTGCTGTTAGTAGTATGCTGGCTCCTAGCAACAATTAGCATTTCTAGACACTGCTCTCCAAATACACCTCCCTTCCCTTCACATTCAACCGTGTTATACCGGCCAGTGGTTGGGATGTTATTTGTATTCATGTTGTTATCATCACCTCTAGAGATCTAAGCCTTAAAGAATTACAACAAGAAAAAAGGGCTTAGTTTTTTTACAAGTTTCTTTGATAAAGCACGTGAGCCATTTAGAAGCTTAGCATACATTAGAAAACAGAACCCAACAGACATTAGCCTAACGTCTGGCGTGTTGCGTATCTGCCTAACAGTCTTATTAAATACAACGGGTCTACTCATAGGAGCGAGCATTGCAAAACATGAATTCCACAATTCCTGATTAGCTTTCCGAAGTTTCACACCTCAGAACACCTCTGTTGGCAGGATTCTTCTGTGAGGAAGGGCTACCTGGCAGGTTCCCCAAGTCCCTGGGCTCAGGCCCGTTCAGCAGCTGCGGTTACACAAGAACGCTGCTCTTTGCTCCCTCCGCCTCTCTCACCTGGCCCAGTCTTTGATAAACGAGTCATTTTGGACCTTCACTTGGTAAAGTTCAGAGAGGTCTGAATTTTCAGAGGAGACAGAGGGAGATGAGTTACCAGGCACGCAAACTCAGACTTAAAATCTGTAACTGACCACACAAAATACGAGTTCGTAGAAGGCTTTGGCATCTCTTTCCAGTTCCCAACGTTCTCACGGTGTTCCGTGCTGTCCTAGGGTAACCTGCATCTTCTCTTTAGCCAACTACCACTGAGAAGTGGCATTTCAATGATGCACAGACTATTGCAGACTCTTCTGTCTTCAGAACTGCACCACTACCCCATGTGTCTCCGTTTTCAGAAAACACAAGCAAGCACATCGCACTGTAGGGCCGCAGTTTCACTGTGCAAGTGAAATCTAGTAGCAATAAAAAGCACAAGAAGGTTTTCGATTGGAGTATGTTGTTGCTGTTGGTTTTGCTCTCTGCATCTCAGCCACTTACAAAATTATCAGGCAAATGGTGAGGAGAAAACAAAGGGCAAAATATTACCCAGACTGTTGGGGAGAGGGAGGCTTGGAGTAAGCATTAATACATTTTGGTTTTTCTACCTGACTGACTTAATGATCTGTGCCATAAGAAAATGATCATTTCATGTTATCGTGGTCATTGATAATCTACAGTTTGTCTTACCTTACTGCCACTTACTTCTTTGCTGACCAGCTTGTCAAAAATACCAAAGTATCAAAGTCTGGAGATGTGTCCTCATCGCTCAGTGCCCAATTCAGCATCCCAGTGTTACAGCTTGGAAGACCAGCACATCCCACAGAGGACTACCACCCAAGGGAGCAGCTACTGATCTGGCTTCAACCTGTCTTATAAGAAGGAAGGAGAAAAAGAAAAGAAAGAAAAGAAAAAAGAAAAAAAAAATTAAATTCTTATCCCACTGAAATCCGTCACAAAATTCCTGCAGGCATCAGCAGGTTCAAGATTTCAGTCTCTGGAAGGAAATTTAGTCAAGCGAAGCATAAAAATCAATAGACTTGGCCAAGATCCTTTTGGAAAAACTTTGGAATTGGTTCTGGGCTCAATTACCATGCATGGGTTTAGCTGAGGAAAGGGTCTGCGTTCGTACATGGGGGAAAAAGTTGAAGTTAATGCACCTTCACCTCATCATCTCCTTTCACTGCAAATGAAACTAAGTCAGATGATATTGCATCTTCTGCAGCCTAGGAGTTACGCATCAAAGGGATGCAGTAACCAACTGTGAGGCTGCGTGCTCATTTGGGCAATCTGCCTTCATTTTGCAAGCCAGAAAATGAGTGAACAGTAAGGGAAAAAACAAAACCAACTTGTGTAATTTTTTGAGAGGGGACCACAAAGCTTTCACAACAAGGACTAGAAAATGCTGTTTGACTATAGGCCCAAAACAGGCCACAGCGATGCTCATCCCAACAGCAGCAAGGAAAGTCAGAAACCGTTACAAACCCAGGGATGCCGACAGCCATTATAGTGCCAGCACAGTAACACCACAGCTCCTTCGCTCAGGCCTGCACCACAAATCTGTGTTTTGCATTATTTAACACCATAGGAACATCATCTCGCCTCGTAGAACTTGGAGGAGGAATGTTATAAAAGCCCAAAGCACCAAACAAATTTAATTTGTCCAGAGTATCAGAATTAGTTGTCCCCCCTATCTTTAGGATTTTTGAAAGACTACATTGTGGTCAAGTCCTCACTTCTGCATTTCAGCACCTCTCAGACTTCAGCCTGATTTTCCAGAGAGATCTTCAATCCAAGCTTTGAGTTGTCACAGGAGCGAACAGCTTGTGACAGCAGAGAACATGATATATACTTACTCCCGAGCCAGACTGCTCTTATTTCAGTTCCATTCCTCAAGGGGGTTGGCTGCACTGGAGAAGTAAACACGCCAAAGCCCCGAGCTCTTGCACTCCCTCAGCTACGCTCTGTTCCATTCCGACACGCGCACGCCAACATCGCCGTGCTGCAGCGAAGAGAAGCAGGAGTACCTGCAGGACTCGCTATTAACAAGCGGGTGGGCTGCATTACAGCATTTTAAAGCATCGCTGCTCCTATTTTCTCCTGATTTCTAGAAGCAGTTCATCCTAGATACTTTGCATCTTAAGGGGAAAAGGTCACCGTGTATTTTTTAAAAAATGGCAGTCACGTGCACAGTCAATCTCCGTGGACTTACTGCTGAAGCCATTCTAAATATCTCCAAACAAAGCTTATCTCTCAGCCTTCCAGTAATAGCATATGAAGTGGAAAAAAAATGCAAGCATAGCAAAGCTTTTATTATCCAATTAATCTGAGGTTGTTTACTTTGTCAAGTAAAAGAGAATTATTAATTGCACTCTCTGGAGCAAGCACTTCCACAGGCAGTAACTAAATGAGAAACATGAACTGCACAGCAATTACAGATGAAAAGCCGTGCTGCTTTGCAAACGGCCCCACTTCCGAATCAACGGACCTGGGTCCAGTCCCCCACTACTTTCCTCCTGACAAAGCCGGGTCTTCTCCACTTACAAAAGTCGACGAGGACCTAGTGACTCAACTGTACTTCTGGCAATGTATGAAACAAAGTCCTAGAAATAAGGAACAGAAATATTTTCAAACAGCTGAGTGTCAAAAGTATGCAGTATTTTAATTATCAAATAACATAAACCACAGGGACATCTACAGAAAAGGTAAAAAGCCCAATTCCTGGCTTGAACGCTGAACAGCAAGAGAGAGATTTTAAAAAAACCTAGAACAAATCAAAAAGTGTGTAAAGAAGGCTGGCTTCCTGCAAAAAACCCGAACACAGGGGTATGACATGGAACTCACAGGACGGTGCTGCAGGCAAATTTAACTGGAATTTGACCCGTGTATGAATCACAACTTTGAATACTAGTGTCATGTTTAGGCATAAATGAACACATTTGCAGAAGCTGTCTTGAGTTTTGAGCTCCCCTGCTTCACAGAACCTTAAAAGAAAAAACCTTGGTTCGTTACGTAGACTGGCCACTAGATGTTAACAAAATGCACAAAGAACGCGAGCGCTCCAAAAGGCAAATCCCTTTAGTTGTACCTGCAATATTTAAGGTGAGATTTAGGCTAAATCAATATGAAACCTCTGAAAAGTTGTTCTTTGCCAACTTCCAATTTCAAATTCTTCCCCAAAGCAGAAATAACGCGCCTGGAGAGTACTGCCATGATTTGTATTTTATGAGATACATTTGTAATCAACTGACTTCCCCTATTGGAAGACTTGACTATTTAACTATTTTCTAGACAAAAAGGGCTCAAGTTCTCGGCCATAAAGAGAGTTCAGGTTCCGTGTTTCTTTTTCCCTTCCCTAGCCGAACAGTTCTGAAATTCCTATAGAAGAGAATTTTGCCTGCCCGCAGCAGCTCCCATTCGAGCACGCTGTTAGCTGCCCCAGGTCAGACCACATGGCATTTTTACAGCGCAGTCCCTCGGACTCTCACTTCCTTAAGAAAGTATGTTTCCCGACTTACATAAATCTGGAGTTAAGCGCAATACGATTTCCATCTGCTCGTGTCAAGCATGTAAAACAAAAAGGGCCTCAGTTGTAATTTGGGGCCTCAGTTTTAATTTGAGCCCTTAAGTGCAATTATGTCTATTATTCAGAAGTGGATTCCTACATCTCAGCTTTCTTCCAACCAGGATCACACTGGAATACAGCTGCTCATTTTTTGGCTGCTTGCGTTTTCCACAGGCATTGAGTACGAGAGGACCCATGAGCTGGCAAGTGGTCTTTCACCTTCTCCTTAACAGCAGGCTGGAAGTCATTCCTTAGCATCTCTCTTCCTGGGGCAAGCGCAGAAATTTGAAGCTGACTCCGAACTAGTCAATCCCACCCTACAGACACAGAACCTATCCTAAACACAGGGCACCCCAAAACACAAGACTCAGATGAACAAACTGCTCCTTATAACTGCTCAGCCTACAGTAAGATGTTCTGTCAAGCACCTCCAAAGCAACCCTGCTACCACAGCGTCGACTCACAGCTGCCAGCACTGCCGTGAGCACCGCTGCTGGAAGCATTACAGAACGTAGGATTGTCCTAGCCACACCAATTCAAGCACACACAAAACATCTATCACCCTGCACTTCCGACAGCTTCCAGATTACACACCGCAGTACCAACCCCTACAGTGCAAGCGCTGAAAAGGATGCCAACACGTACAGCGATGTTGCACCTGTGAAAAATGTTTCTTCATCCCCGTTTGCCTCATTTGTTGATGGAAATAATAGTGCACAGAGTGTTTAAAAAATAACTTTCAATGGAAGTTGAACTGGCATCACGGAGAAAAGGAACACCGCCAGATTTGTCACTCAGCAACTGCGAAGAGAGTAAACTTCAACCGAACGTTGCACCAGAAAGAGAAGTGTTCTAACTGCCTTGGGATCCCCCTTCTACTCCACTCACCTTCAGGGAAAGGAAATTGGCTTGAGGGCCCCGATCCATACTCATGGCCTCTAAACTGCCGGAGGCTACGCATCTCTACCCAAGATTACAAACCAACAGCCTCCCGCAGAGCTGATACAGAGCGCCTCAACAGCACCACCCGTCAGTAGAGAGGTCACTTGTTCAAACTCAACTCCTGGAAAAAAATCATTGGGCTTAAGTGCTCTGGCACCTCAATTAGACCTCTCAAATCCAGTTCAGCCTCTCAAAAACTTAAAGTGAAGTCTGTATTTAAAATGTTATCCTGTCAGAAAAAGTTCACGGTTCACCATTTCCTAAAACGCGTTCCTGAAGTGAAAAACAGACACAGTGACAAATGGTCATCCATCGCAGCCCTCAAACAGGAACCAAGGCTAAAGCAGGTCAGATGCTCTCCTCCACTCAAGTTCAAATACTTCAAAAGTTACCATAGAATCACAGAAATGTTTAGGTTGGAGAAGCCCTTTAAGATCATCCAGTCCAACCGTTAACCTCACACCGCCATCCCGCCACTAAACCCTGTCTCTCTGCCTGAAGATTCCTGGCCCATCTCAGTGCAAAGTAAAACAGGTCATCTTAAGAGATTAGAGTGGAAAAGCAACTTCTTGGCTTGCTCTAACTTGGCTGCAAGAGTAGGTTTTAACTACGATCCAAAGATCTCTTCTCACCCTCTTGCACTTCCAAGGATCAGTCATTTACCACGGTTTAGCATTCTATCTGCTCTGCAACAACTGCACGCCACTTTTGATCAGCACTGAGAAACAGTCCCCAGGCAAATTCAAAACAAACACAGTAAGGCCCAAACTCCTGGATCTGACAGGCCCTTCCCTCAAAACTGGCTGATGCTGAAGGCTGGCATTTGTTTTTAATTAACAACATTCTTCCCATTACAACGTGTGTGGTACCCATCAACATTCCAAATGGCTTTTCAACTTTTCTGGCCCCTCCATTTAACACATTTGAGCCTCGGACTCATAAAGCCAAAATCAAGCTTGTGATAGTATCACAAGTTCTCAGCTGTACTCCGGTAACAAGTACCAAACCCATCCTTTTACTGTTCAAGTGCAGATGCAAAAGGGGGATTTCCTTGAAATCAACTGCATTCGCCTACCAGTGAGGCGAGACAGTGTGGTCTCTGATGGGGATATTCATTTTTCCCACACCTGCCTTCCATCTACTGACAGAAGGCTTGATACAAATCAGCAACAGGAATGGCTCTTCCTATTAAAGATCAATTACTGGGCTGCAGAAATTCTTATTCTCTACGGAGTCTCTGGGTGGAGCTCACCAGACCCCGAGGAAGCAGCTGCAACAGGCTTGGCAAGACACACGGTGAGGAAAGGCGAGAAGACTTAGGAGCCTAACAGCGGTAGCTGAGTAACAATCCAGTTTTCCTTACTGTTTATCAAGGCAATGGTATTCCTTGACTTGGAATATCCTAGGTGATACCCAGGGAAGGTGGTGTGCATTTCTACCTTGGGATCCTGACCTTCTGAGTAGAGGACGGTAGGGGTTGCTCGGGATCCTGACCTTCTGAGCAGAGGATGGTAGGGACTGCTTTTCTCTCATTCCAGTTCAGACACAGTGCCACCCAAGACAGGACGTTCTCTTCATGCTTGCCCTGGAAGTTAGGATGAAAAACATTTTACAAGCCATGCATTTCCAGAAACGCTTCGACAACCACACGCTATTCCATGTGGTATCTTATGGATACAGAATATTGAAGCAGCACAGAACTGCTGTCAGTGAGAACTATACCCTGCCATCCAAGATGAGCCGTACCACTGGTCTACCAGTGGATTACGCTCTCTTCTTTGGAAAACACAATTGTATTGTGTTCTAATGCTTTTCACAGAAATACTGATTACACGATCTTGGTGGAAGACAAATGGTGCATGCCCACCTTCACTGTCTTTGTATGTGGATACAGTTCAGCTAAATCAGAGTGCTCAGCCCCCCCCCCACTCTCTGGGTGTGCATACATTTAAACACCAATAACTGAATCCAAGCGCACAGCTGGATAATACAGTTATTTCAGGGAGAAAATATTAATTAGCTTATCACCGGCGATACGTGCACTGATACAAACGCTCCACGTGGATCCAGTCAAACAGCAAAATGGCAGTTCCCCTTCGCTTCAAGCACATGGCAAACTCTTACCAGAAGAACTTTAAGCGCCCCCCCTGCCAACTGGTTTGTTAGCTATACATACTTTTTCTCAGGCAGGCTAAATCTAGGATGAAACCCAAGTGACGCAAATATTCAGACTGAATTCAGATGACAGAAAGACAGGGCGTTCAGTCTAAGTAATACCTACGCGGCGTCTTATCCCAAGCGTGACTGCAATTACTGCGTGTGGAAAAACATCGGTATCAGAGGTTCCTATCTGCTCTAAGTAGAGCTCTTCTCAGCAGTTCCACCTTCCAAGGAGAAGCTGATGTTTCTTGCTGCCCATATTCCTCAGCACAGAACAGCACCTGCAAGAAAGAAGCAACGGAAAATATTTAGTGAGAAGCTGAAGAAGTTCCCTTAATGCTGTAACAACAGATTTACCTGAAACGGTGGAAGCCACATGCTTCAGTGGTGCCACAAAGAGCCTTGCATCCCTCTTTTCTTTACAGGCTGCTTCGCATGTTTCAGAGATCCCCGTCGTGGCTGATGACAGTCCAGGTTGCGTTGCCCCAATAACGACCGTTGGCAGTACCTGCAGAGCAGGGCGAAGAAACAGCCCTGGCCTCTGTTTCGGGGTCCATGTTTAGTGCTAGTCCGTTCCGAGGTCAAGTCAAGACATTACATACAGCTCTCGGTGTCTTGGGACAGATCTACCTGGAAAGGCACCTTCCACCCTGTGAGACTCAACCAGCTGTGAAGGAAAGAAGAGGGCCCAAGCAGGGTACCTGGCACAGGTAAATGTGTTTTCCCACCCTGCCTCTCTCTAGGCCTAAAAAGGTATTAAGCTTCAGAGCATGCCGTACGATATCTCATTTTTTCATGAGGGATTTGAGTACCCGGAGTTCTGGGAGCTGGGAAGATTTCATTGCTTTTATGCTTGCCGTGGTGAAGATTGTTAACTGCGGGGACATTCCTGTATTCAAATATCTGCTGCTGGTAGGAGAGGAACACTCCGAGCTTGAGGAACACTCCAAGCACAAGATAAAAGCCTTGCTTAGACCTTGGGGACCTAAACAAGTAACTGAGACTCTTGCCCGCACCATACATGTTCCATGGAGC
The DNA here is from genome assembly GCF_000687185.1 of Egretta garzetta. Lineage (NCBI taxonomy): Eukaryota > Metazoa > Chordata > Aves > Pelecaniformes > Ardeidae > Egretta > Egretta garzetta. Next base: position 117,325 of record NW_009259428.1, on the reverse strand, counting down.
CAGAACATGAGATTCCAGGATTTAAATGCCTTCTAGGCTTCACCTGCAGGACGCTCACCTGGAAACAGCTGACTGCCGTGGCATCCCAGGCTGAGGGGCGGAAGGGTGCGAGCGGGTGAACAGAGGGGAGAGGCTTCCAGGCAAAACGAAGCATGACTGTTCCCACGCACAGTCTTCCATGCTGAGGGATGGCACAAGGACTGTCGTCCTCACTTTCCTCCACCCTTAGCTTGTAGGAACATCGGTGACGGCTGGTGCCTTTCCAGGCCAGTCAGGACCTTTTGTTACACGTTAAGTTTTCTCCCTGGAATCTGCAGAACCGAGAGAATTCCTCACCGCTAGCTTCCCTAGTCTGTCTTTGCACTCCAATCACTGTCAGATCCGAGGACTGGAATGACAGGACTGTTTTCAGAGCAGGAAAGATTATCTGGCACTTAGGGAGAATTATGATCCTCAAGAAAAAGCGCCTCCATCATTCTGTAAACATGTGACATGTATTAAACAGCAGAGGGACCTTTTTGAATCCTCTCCAGCACAAACCATCTGTACAACTTCCGAGCACGCTGTTTCACCAAAACTAACTCCCCAGCATTTAATATCCCATCGCTTGCGTATCGGTTTGCTCCAGGAGTACAGCTTCACATTTGTTACTCTCTTTTGTGAAAATGTTTGCCAATCCCCAGAAGCACGTTGGCTTTCTGTAAAAACATTAATTGTCCATCTGAAAACTTGGAAACGATTATTATTTGTCCCCCGTTTTCCAGGGGCTTCAAATCACACTCATTTAATTGATCGAGGACAAACTATTTTTTGTCCAAGTGATCACATACCCTGCAAACAAGCTACAAAGTACGTAAGCCCATCATAAGTGTATTTTATCACGCTACACAGGAAAAAAAATAATCAGAAAACAAATATTGATGATTAGTTTCAAGGGAAAAAACCTTAAAATGTCGCAAACCACAATGCTTAGAGTTTAGAGGAAAAGGTTTGGTAGGTCGGAGTGGTTTCTTTAGATTTACACCAGTCTACATGGTCCTTAGCCTCCCCCTTCAGCACCGTGCGGAACAGACAAACTACTTCAGAGAGACGATGATGGTCTTAATTCACCAGTCTAAGTATGGAATCAGAGGAGCATGGGAAGCTTAAATTCCAGTTCTCATTCACGTTGATAACACTGCAGATTTCTTTGCTCTTTTCTCCCACAGAGCTCAGTAAAACCCAAGGCATCATTTTCATTATCATTTTATCTACTCCTGGGCAAAACCACAGAACGCTGAATAATTCTGTCAACGACGAATTTCCCGAAGGAACTGTAGTTAGGAGGGACAGTCAGGGAGAGCACGCGTACCAAGTTTACGTATCTGACCCTACACATGGCAGCAAGCTCTTATCGGCCACCTTGCAAGGAGACCCAGAGAGGCATCCTCCCCACAGCCAGAGAGGACCCTCACTTCCCCAAACAAGGGAGTCAGTGGGCAAAAAAGAGCTATCTGGGCTCTGTGGCTAGCTATTACCCTCACCCAGAAGCCCGATCCCTTTAAATAAAGCAACAGCCGTCTCTCCTGAACCTCTCTCACCTTTTTTCTTTGAAACCAAAGTAGGGGATTATATTAAAGCAGGTTAAAAACATTATTTACTGTTACTTCTGTCGCAAAGTTAATTAAGGCATTTGAATTACGAACTTGCAAACAAATGGGTCTGCAAAGCTCAGGCAGGTTAAAAACATTATTTACTGTTACTTCTGTTGCAAAGTTAATTAAGGCATTTGAATTACGAACTAGCAGTTCGACAAATGGGTCTGCAGAGCTCAACTCTTTATTTAAAGGAACACACGGATGTGCGTGCTCATGTTCATCTGCCCTGAAGTCGGGCACCTAACTTACACAGGCTTCTTGAAAAATCCCTACCCAAACCAGAAGCCCATAGCACCACAGGATAACTGTGCGCACCAAATATTCATCAAAACCATCACCGCAACACTGATGAGAACACCGATGCCTTATGATGAACTCGCTTTGACAATTTACAGGCGTTGGAAAGGCTCTGGCAGGTTAACTTTGTAGCTTCAGGCTTGCAGCACGCAGTGTCTTTCTGCGAGTAACTTCTCACTAGATCTAGTATCATCTATCCTCCCACAGCTGGCACGATGCTGGCAAGAAAAAGCCCCAGTGTCAGCATAAACTCCATACCCGTGTCCTCTAATTTGACACAAATGCAATTGCATAGTCCAGCTTGATCTAGACCGCGCTTGTACTGCTGAGAGATCCAGCAATGTCTAGTCGTAATATTATGAAATCATGGCTCAAACGAGTCCTCAATCTACAAAATAGAAAGGGGGGAAAAAAAAAAAAAAAAATTAAAAGAAGGGATTAAAGACATTCTCTCTGCCAGTTTTTATGTGGTGTAAATTCCTCACTGGCCTGTTTCCCCCCTCTTTTAAGATAATACTAACTTGTGATCGCTCAAACTTTAAAAATAGAGCAACCACCCTCACTTATGAGAACAGCAGCTGCTGTTACTCTTAGTGCTATGCTGAGCTTCAAAGGAACGAGGAATATTTTATTTACCGTTACAAAGAAGTCAGATCAATTAAATACAGGTAGCCCAACAATACCAAGTGAAAACAAGAACGAGGAGGTCTCCTGCCAGCTGGCCACACGGCTGCACAAACGGGTGGCTTTGCAAAGACAACTAGGCGGCACGAGGGATTGTCCCGACACCTGCCAACAGCCATTTGGCATCCTCAGCCCACAAAGAGGGAGCAGCTACCGAGGTCTTTTCGTTATTTTAAAGATCAGCAGTGTTAAAAACCGGGCTACTTCAAAGGGACACGGCAACGAGGTGGAAAAGCAGTGTACACTGCAAAGGGATGGGCTGATTAAGTTCTGAAACGGCATCGAGATGAAAGACAGGAGAAGAAAACCGTTTGATCTGAGGCCCGTCTGCTCGCCCTAGATTTTAGAACCCTGACAGCCCAACAGCTAACAACCTGAACGATAGCTTCAGCACCCCCGTGCGTACAGCAGCATATTCAAAAACGCTCAAGCCCTTTTTTCTTTTCAGAAACCACGGAGCTCAAGCGCCAAAACTGACACTTTGCCCTTGAAAAAATTTTTTGCACTTCAAGGAATCCACCCTAGTAACTCAGCTTTGAATTAAGAATTTGGATTCCCCACTAAAAGAACCGCAAAGAACAACCAGGTGGGCTGGCAAAGTATCAAATTCTCTGGCAGACAACAGCGCTCCCCTCTAGCACCCTGTAAATGGTGTTGTATTATACTGACATTTGCATCCTGAATGTCACATGGACCAACGCATCCTTCTTACAGTATTTCAAGCTCAAATGCAGAGGGAAGTTCAGAAGGAAACTCTCTCCTCCTTTCTAAAATCATAGATCTTTTATTACTGGTGGGTTTTGGTAATTTACTTGCAATTTCTTTGGTTTCAGTCAAGCCAGAACAGGAAGCATGCAGAATAGGTGAAGAAACAGTGAAGCCGAACAGAGTGATGTATCGTGTTGCTTAAATCACCTGGTATCATTCAGGAAGGACACTGCACAGGCTTTTTCAAGACGCTTCAGTTCTGCTTCTCAGAAAACACCGCAACAGCTTTTCTGATTTCTCCTCCAGCAATCCACCTCCGCTTGCTCGTTTGCAGAAGCACGCCCGCTAACACGACACGCCGGCTTGCACGGTTGCTCCCTCGTAAGGTTAGCGCGAAGGACAGAGCAGCTCTTACTGGGACCACTTCCTTTCCGTAGGTGACCAGCTCGTTTGGCCCGAGACAGATCGTTACATCTTCCTGTGCTCCATCCTCATCTCATCCACAGGGACTGAAGACAGAAGAATAACATAACCGTAGGCATACGTCATAGGAAGGGAAGCAGCAAAACTCCGATCCCCTTCACTAGGGACAGCATCCAACACCAAAAGAGGGGATTTTAGTACAGCCAATGTATTTAACAGAGAAATTGCCATGGCTGAGAGAGGAGGTAAGCTTTTGGGCACACAGCCTTTTTTCCAGGTCAAAACCATTAAAGCTAACACGCATCACAGCCCTACTTTCAAAGTTTAGGTTGTATTTTAAAGACAGAGAACGAGACATCTATGACCTGCAACAACTTACGCTTTTAAATACCTTTAATCCTAAACTGAGGGGAGTTTGCAGTGTGTGCAGGAGTAGGCTCTCCTGGCGAATACGCGTATAAAGGAAACCCCACCTGCACTGGCTAAGCAGGGGGGCTTTTTTTTTTTTTTTGTACTGTACATTGAAAATATTACCAACAAACCAGGATTTTCTATTACCTCTCTCTCATTTTCACCTTATGTCCTCTCAATTTGCCGTTGCAGAATTATCTTCTGCGTTGCACTAGTATTAATGCATACTTCACAACGGCTTGGGAAGTTTCCATGCGTGCTCTGGATTACGGCTTTGGAAGAGAAAAGCAATGCAGACGTTGAAGGCTCCAGCTTGTGCTCCATACGGGATCTGTGCCAGGATACTGCGGCAATTTTGAGTTCTATCAGAACAGAACCCATTCAGGGCATTTGCACTTAGTTGCACATGACTTGGCTGATGTCAGTTCCTTAAGCTCAGTCTCCCTTCCAGGGAACCGCATTATTTCAACAACCCTCTTCCAGACTCGGGTTTTGCCTAAAACAATGCTGTTAGCAATCCACCGCCAGATACGTTCATCAGAAGAACCTTGCTCTCTTAACTTGCACTGGTAGGCCTTGGGTGCCATTTTATAAGGTAAGCGGAATTAAAAGGGAGTAAACCAAACATGAATAAATGGAGAACCAAGCCTTTTGATTCACAGGCTACTGCACCCACATATTGCTAAAACAGCACTGAAAAGTAATGCAAGTGAAAACTTCCTGCTGTATACAAATCCCCACGTTTATGTACGGTGCACAGTTTGCTCAGACCCAAACCGGACTATTTGCCATAGAGAAAATAGTTCACACAAAGCACAGACGAGGGACGAGCCGGCTTGAGTTCAGCACGGCAAGCTTTCTGCCACCAATGGATTCACGGGGATTTCAGAAATAAACAAGAAACAGTCAAACCACACCCGATATAGGAAATCAATCATGACAAAGCATTTAATATAAACGCTTGTCGCAGCTGACAATGGAGTGCCACATTTAAATTGGTGCCCGACAAATATTTGCTGGGGCAGCCATTACGCGTGCCTTTCCCACAACAAGGATCTGCTCGCTCTACAGCATGCGCACGATTACCTGCGTATAGGAATACGCATTTATGAAAACAGGATGCACACGTACCTATATATCTGTATGTAACTCTACTAAATATGCTGTTTCTCTTCACCTACGTATGCCACACGTGGCTTGCACCAGCACAGACACAGTGCTGAAGAAAACAAAGATGCTTCTTCCCCCAAATACTAGGGTGACTCAAACCTTAGGAAGCAGCAGACTTGGAAATACACCAAAAAGAGCGGCAAACCTACCAAAGCCACCTGAATGTCCGAAACATTTGGGGCCTGACAGAGCAGTTCACCTGTGGGAGGTGGGATTCAGCCATCAGTTTCACGGCCCTCTTCACACTTCCCAAAAAATTCCATGTTTTTTCCTTACTACAAAAAAAAAAAAAAAAAATCTGGTTTAAAGCCCTGCCTAGGAGCTTCAGCACACCCGCTCCCAAGCTGGCAGGGTGAACCCGTTCCAGACTGACTGTGCTAAGGAGGGTGAAGGGGACCGTTCCTCTGCAGCTGCACGGGGTACCAGCTCCCCCTACTGCCAGTTTACCAGCCAAAAATACACTCCACCTTTGCACATAGTCTTTTTCCAATACCTCCAGCTGAGATAAAATGACAACAGGACATGCAGAAAGGTCTGTAACACTCTCTAAACATCTAGAAGCTATCTCCTACAGCTGATGCAACCCTGGAAAGGGCTCGACTGTACCAATTATGACCTCCTTACCTGTGGTTTTTCAGTTGTTAGATGATTTTCGCTGCCTCGTTTAACTCGTGGTTTCATACACAGAAGGGTTTTTTGGCTTAGGAATATCCCGGCAGCATACAGATGCAGCATTTCTGTTCCGAGATTCATAACCAGGCAGTGAAAACATCTCCACAGGTACGGGAGCCCCAGCTGTGCAAGCGCAGCTTTACCAGTGCAATGCTGTTCTGGGTCATAGAATCATAGAATCGCTTTGGTTGGAAAAGACCTTTAAGATCATCGAGTCCAACCTTTAACCTAACCCTGCCATCCCACCACTAAACCATATCCCTAAGCACCTCATCTATCCTTCTTTTAAATACCTCCAAGGATGGGGACTCTACCACCTCCCTGGGCAGCCCATTCCAGAGCCTGACAACCCTTTCAGTGAAGAAGTTTTTCCTAATATCTAACCTAAACCTGCCCTGGCGCAGCTTCAAACCATTCCCCCTCGTCCTATCATCTGTTACCAGGGAGAAGAGGCCGACCCCCACCTCCCTACAGCCTCCTTTCAGGTAGCTGTAGAGGGCGATCAGGTCTCCCCTCAGCCTCCTCTTCTCCAGACTAAACAACCCCAGTTCCCTCAGCCGTTCCTCGTATGACTTGTGCTCCAGACCCCTCACCAGCTTGGTTGCTCTCCTCTGGACACGCTCCAGCAACGCAACATCCTTCTTGTAGTGAGGGGCCCAAAACTGAACACAGTATTCGAGGTGCGGCCTCACCAGCACCAAGTACAGGAGCACGATGACTTCCCTTGTCCTGCTGGTCACACTATTCCTGATACAGGCCAGGATGCCATTGGCCTTCTTGGCCCCCTGGGCACACTGCTGGCTCATATTCAGCCGGCTGTCAACCAGTACCCCCAGGTCCTTTTCCGCCAGGCAGCTTTCCAGCCACTCTTCCCCAAGCCTGTAGCGCTGCATGGGTCAGGAACCGCCTCTCATCCCCCTCCGCACCGTCACGGCTCTGCGAGCACAGACCTACGCAGCAGGCAGAAAGCTGCAACGTAGCGTTAGCGGTACCGGCTACCATCCTCGTATGGCAAGGTGACTCCTGATACCCTTTTTCAAAAGCCTAAACATGTTTGCCAAGGGGCCAAAAAGCAGCTATAGGAGAAACAGGGTTGTACAATTCCAGCACAAGATGAACGGTTAAGCGGCTGACCCGGGCAAACGGTGTTGGATTAACACATACCAGTAACAGAACTGGTAACCATATGGTGCAACTAGCTCTCCTCCAGTTCCGCTAAGCTATCACCACTATTCAGATAAATGCTTCCCCATCCTACATTAAAAACCGTGCTCACAATTTTTTGTTAATTTAGTTGACATCAAAGTAGTAACTTGGAATCTTTTAAGAACCTAAATAATTTGTTACCCTTCATTTTAACAAAGAAAAAACCCTTCGTCGAACCTGGTATTTACAGAAAGCACAGAAGTCTATAACTATTTTTAAGTTACAGTGCTTTGAATTCAGTAACACTGCAGTTTTCAGGGTAAGGAGGACATATAACAAAACTTAAGATATCCACATACACATCTCCATATTCATCTACACAATTATTAAAGCACTTCTATTCAAGAAAAAATAGAGAAAAAAAAGCATTTATAAATTAAAGGGGGGGAAGGGAGGATTCAAAGACATATGGATAATGTACCATTAACTAATGCTAATTTAAAGGTCTAGGAAAAAGGGCTAAGGGAACATTTCCTATAAAATGGAGCATTCTCCTGTTCCAAAAATATCCTGACAGGTATACAAGCACAGCTTATCGCTGTTTTCAGATCTGCTTCAAGGTACTTTCAGGAAGGATGGTTAATAGGCTTCTGGGAAAAAGGGACAAAAATCATGGAACAAGCAAGCAAGCTACCGAACAAAATGTTCTGTTCAGTCCTGCAGGGCTGCTCCTCACACCGAGCGTGTCATGTCTCGGTATTAACAAACCATTTAGCGCTGTCAGCTCACTCCTGCTCCCAGCCTGCCAGCCGCTCAGCCAACCGGTGCCTGCAGAGCAAGGTTGCCTCCCTGCGACTTCCCAGCCCGCACCAGACGCTGGGGTCTCGGTGTAGGTCTGCCAGCGTACGGCCCCCACAGCTACGGAGAAGCATTCCAGTACCCGTTCGTACACAACTAGACACAAACCGCACACACGCGACACGGAACAACTTCATTTTCTTTGTCTCGTGATGCTGAAGCACAAATGAGGGCTTGCTTTAAGTACCAAAGCACGGCGATGCAGCGCTTCTAACCCAAATAAAAAGCGCCTGGACAAAGCGTGCTCAGGCAGCGGCGATACTTTCTCGCTTGCGTGCAAGTCGCTGAACTGCCACCGCTTTGCACCTGAAAATTAGCAGCACGCATAAAACTGTTTTCTTAACATCACAAAACTGCGGAGAAAGGCTGACAGAGAGCTAGGAGGGGGCTGGGTGTACACAGGTGTGCCTGCAGGTATATACGCGCTCACTCAACAACAACAACAAAAGAAAAGCCCAAGATTTTTTTTTGCCCCTTCCCAGCCGTGTCACCCCTTGCTTACCAAGGGCTTGTGCTGTCAGCCCTCAGACAAGCCTGAAGCACGCCTGAGGTACGTGGATTCCTTCAGCCCCGGGTGGAACACTTACTTCCCATCTTACAGTTTATTTTGCAATTTGTCCCGTCTTTTTTCCTCAACAGCTTTCAGATGGTTTTGTGGCCAAAAGCCACGAATCCTCGTTTGTGCTCAGGATGTTCTTTAATAGTCCCTTTTTCCAGGTTTTTTCATCCAGTACGGTAGAGTAGAGTAGAAACAGCTACTGGATGTTACTTATTTCTGCTACTGTTTAAAGGCCAGCTTAATATTCTCAAGAGATTCCTGGGGTTTATGGTACTTATTTCTACTTTTTTGGTGCTTTTTCAGCAATGCTAGGAAAAACAATTTAGAAATTCCAGTGCTTCTCATTGTACTGAAAGTATTTCAAGAATTTGCGGAGCAGGATCTACTGACTCAAGTTCAGAAACCATATATAAATTAGAAGCTTGTTTTTATTTTACAGTAAACTTATTGTCAGGGATTATTTTGACAGATACCATTAATTTAACCAAATGTAGAATTTTTTGACATCGGGGTCACTGTCTACTCCAGCGTCCAACTGAAAGGCTAAGACGCTTCTTCCATCGGCACAACGCAAACTGAGTTACACGAGGCACTAGACGACGCAGAAATAAAAATACGACTAAAAGCTATCAGTGCTGTTTTTTTTTTTAATGGGAGAATTACAACTTCCATTCTGTAGTTACCACTGTCCCCGTCCATGCCACAATCAGAAACACCCTCCGTTACCCCAATCTGCTGCCTTATGGAGGCAGCGAGAGGAAGACTACTGTGCAGAACATCCCTCAGCAGCTCTTTTCCTCAGCGCTCCCTTCTGTGACAAATTCTGCGTGTACTACCGTATTCAAGGGTTGAAGGGAATGAAAAAGATGAAAAACCCCCAAAAGTGTCTATTATGCACTTTCTTCCCCCTCTATTTGAGGGACATGAACAAACTAAGGGTTGTGCACAACGGCTACCGTTTCTGACCAAGGTAAAGCAGCGGTACTGCACACTGTTACATTCCTGAGCCAACAGAGGCTGCTGAAAACGCCCGGATTCCCCAATGCCAGCCGACGCAAACGGGATGGGCAAAGAGGAACAGTTCCTTCGTGCGTGTTCAGTAACCAAAACCCAAGTCTTCCTTATTTTGACAGCCAGAGTGTTTCAAGGAAATATCTGCATCAATTGTCAACTTTTAACCGTATCTAAGTTTTCCATTTAACCAACAGAGTTCTGAAAAACACAGAACTTCCGCTTTTTCTTCGCCCCCCCTAATATAGACGCACCTCTTATTTTGCATATATAGAACACCAAACTGCCAGAAAAACTAGAAACTGTATCCTGAATGCACCTAAATTTGACGAGACAGATTTTTATCACCTCGGTATCTGAACAGCTGAAACAAGATACATGGTAGTTTATTTGCTCCCAGAAAACTTACGGACCTGCAGACACACAAAACGCAGACACCTCTGCAATTTATCTCTGGGATCCACTTTGCTCAAACTAGCACCTCCTCTGAGACACATCTCAAAAGAAATACAATTGCTCTCATAGGATCCCTTCAGTTAGAAGTACGATCGCTCTCCCGAACTGCCAAAGAAATCCGAATTCTTGCCTTCGCAACACGTATGTTAAAAATAAGCACTTGTACCTGACATTTCAAAGGACCGTAATATTCTTTGCAGAATCCTCTGTTCAGCCAGCTGTGCTACGCTCTGTGCAGTGGCGTGTCACAGTTCCTCTGTCACGTTCTGCGTTTCTGAAGCACAGCAGTTCCATTTGTGGGAGCATCTATCTCACGGCAAAGATAATCGAACGTCGCACGCCTCGCACGCATTTTACCAGATGCTGGCCAATTTCAAACTCCTCGGCCAAAGCATTCCAGAATGGGGTCTTTCTAAAAGCCAAGGGGTGAATGGTTAAATAGTTTTGCCTCATATCTACTTTTTAAAAATAGTATGTAAATTAATGAGTTGGGGTTTTTTTTCAGTTTTAGTCTTAACAGTCTGAATTTTTTTGACCTCATATCCTTATGATCAATGCACATTTCTTTTCCAGCACAGAAACGACACTAAACACCAGAGCAATGTTTGAACTCCTTCCCAGCGAGGGAGAATAACTACGTCACCACCACAGAACAGATTCACTCTTCCTGGACTTCTACCACACAGATGGGGGACCAAGGACGCACAAGTGCGACAAACGGAGTTGCCAGGACAGCCTCGTACCTCAGACTCTGACTACTTATCAAAGTAAGGAGGAGGGACAAAACCCAGTCCATTAATATTTTCCAAACTCAGAAGTTCAGCCCAACAAATGCAAGTGTTTTCTAAATGTGATTAAGTGTTCTTGACAATTTAACCGATGGACTAAACGAGGCAAAAGTGACTAACCCGTCACAGAGAGCAGCGGAGCCGGTCGGAATCAGCATGCAGCATTTCAACTAGCAAAGCCACAAGTGTGGCACGAGTTACCAGGTTTCCAGGCCAAAACTGTCACAAATGGCTCCAGCTCTACCCAAATTGCGTCCCGTCACCCCCCCAGCGCCTCTGACAGCACCCAGAAACAGGTACTTCAGAGGAAAGTGCAGGAAACAAGTAAAACACAAGTGTGGAGTATCTCGCCTCCCGAGGACTTTCCTGTCAGTCCCAAGAGTTTGAGTTTGGGTTTAGTTTAGTAGGGTTTTGTTAGTTTGAAAACATTCCAGACCTTTCTTACCCTTACATTAACTCTAAAGATATTTATTTGTGGCCAGTTCCCATTAAATCTAACACCTTATAGTCCTTCTGTATAGGCTTTCGAGTTTTTATTAACTTTGATTATTTTGTGCCGTATTTAGCAGTGGCTAAACTTAGCACCTGAACACCCAGGAAAAAACAAAGTATCACCACCTACCCCGCTAAATCCTGCTACGCTATTTGAAATGACAAAGAATACAAAATCACTCTTCCTATAGTTCTGTCAGCAACATCAAGAGCACTCCACCTCACCAAGCTTCACTGCCTCGTTGTTCCGTGCAGCCAGACCTGGTAACAACCCAGTGAAGGGAGTCATTCTATGACACTGAAGAATTCAAAACGTTCAATATTCAAGAAATCAAAACATTCAAAATCTTGCACATGTACCTCCTTACTATACCAAGCAACCTCTTCTCCTGTATTTAAACACAGGTTTGCAAATGAGACTACAACCTCCAACTGAAATCTCAAACGGGAAGGAAATAAACTAACCAAAGAAATAAAGAGCCCAGATTCTTCCCCCCATGACAAAGGCAGGTGACTATTGGCTTGTTACTGCCCTCCACGTCTACCTGGTGTTCCACCTGCTTCCTTCTCTCTTTCCCAGGGCTAAGGAGTTTTCTCCAATGACAAAAAAAACGCAGTTATTTTAAAAACCGCTTCCTATTATCAAAGATGAATCAACAGTTAAAACATGAATCATCCTGACTCCACACTAAGACAACCATCTGAAAGCAAAGAATGCAAGCAGAGCTTTGCTCTCTATCCTCATTTCTGCTTCTCCAAGGATAAAAAACAACATTTTATGAGACCGGACTCACGCAGACTTCTGTGCAGAGGGACATTTGCGTGCAGAAGTTTCACAACAACGTATGTCTGCTGACTTAAGATGAAGGCAGAGCAGGGCGAGAGGTGAACCTGAACACCTTTACAGGGAGTGCCCACGGGTAACGACACCAATGTTTACACGAAAAAAAAAAAATCAAACACAAATCCTTTAAGGCATAAAATACTGGCAGTTGACCTTTAGACTTACATTAAAGAGATTTGATACACAGTTGAAGCAAGTATTTGGTTTCTTATCATCAGTCAGTCTCTCTTTCAAGGCGCTACTTGCCTCATTTTAGCAGGTACAGACAGAATGCTGGCACTCGACAGCTGAGCACCACAAATAGAAGAAACTTGCCCTCCTAACTGCCAAGCTCATACACCATGACTGAGTTTACTCGGCAGTTACAACAATCTGCTATCAGAACCGTTACGAAGACTGCCAGTGACCCACCTGGATATCGCACGGCTGTACCTGATTACCCATCCATCTGCACCAGCACCTTCACTGAACAGTACAGCATCAGTCCATCTCGCCTTTTCCCTCACCCCCAAACCGGTTGTTCGCTAGCCCGCAGGTCAGGTCAGCTTTGCCCTGAGCAGGTAGCCTAGATGAGTCACAGTTTTATTTAATATTCACCTGCACAATTCCTGGCAATAATTCAGGAGACAAACCTGTACAACAGGACTGTTCTAACTGCAAAACAGCCACCCTTGAAATAAAAATGCCCAATAAACAGATGTTTGTGCCAAACAATTATTCTTTATGGCCAGTCAATGCTTTATTTGGAAAATAAATATAATTCCAGCTGCAACATTTTACAGTAAATAAGTACATCTCAATGAA
>NW_009259428.1:99119-104306 GCF_000687185.1 Egretta garzetta | reverse complement strand
ATGGCATCATTTCTTAAAGCTGTATTTGGAAGTCAAGGCAGACACAATGTCCCTGTAAGGAGTATCCGACTCAGATTTGGTCCGTGGTATGCAACACAGTCGACGGAAGGTCGGAGAACGCAGCAACAGGTTGTGCGAGAGCCCCATGAAGCTCGAGGACAGCCAGTACAACGCCATGGACTGCAACGAGACAAACACCGGGTTCAATCTCCCTAGATGCGATGAAAACGCTGCAGGTTTAGGCAGCTCTTCATGAACCACAACCACCAGTTAATCCCAGTTATCGAGAAAAGTAACTCACCTAAAACCACTCCTCTCAATAACAATAATGGATTCCATTTCAAACGTATTTTGCACTCTCTCTCTCAACTCTTCTGGAAAAAAGTGTCATCTACACTGAAGTTTGGCAACAGTGCATATGTTAATTCATATTAAACTCGCTTACACTTCTGCATTTCAGACTGTAAGTTGATGAGCCAAACAACCAGATACTTTGCTTTTGCTAACCACTGCAAAAATACTCAGAACACCTGGTAAAATGGAGAAGTCTTTTAAGAAGATTGTGGAAATTTCCTGATCTAAGAACTACGCTGTTTTCCTCTTACGATAAGCAAACACTTAGCAAACCTTTCTCTAGATGTCCTTATATGAAGTTTTCCTCTCATTTTTGAGATGACAAAAAGGATGCTAACCCGCTCGGAACGTCCTCCCACGCCCCACTTTGCAAAAACGATATTTAAAAACAGTAAGTTTGCAGATTCTTCCCTCCTGGGCAAAACCATTCCAAACGCGTTAAGAATTTACATGTTTCCATAGACAAAACATGCTGCTTGTTTTAGGGCACACAGTAATACAGAGTGTGGTCTAGGAAGTACACCAGGCCTTTGGGCTGCTCTTCAGGCACTAAGAACATACCAGAGCCACAGGTTAACGGACGTGCCGTTAAGGCTCCGTACTTACAGAGGGCACTGTTGCAGCAACAGGGATCATGACTACGGACACCACTCGGAAGAAATTCGTAGCAAGTTTCTGGAACCTGGAAACTTCCATTTTTTGCGAAGCAAAGATCTGAAAGGAGAGAAACCCACAGTTTATATAAACAAGTTCTTTTTGAAACAACTAAAAAGAGAAAAAAATGCAACAGTGGAGTTTCCTGCAACCCAGTGTTCTTGTTCACCTATTACTTCAATTTTGCACCCTCTGTTTCCATCAACGCACTGCTACAACCTGTCATTTAACCTGTTTGATGTTTTACGCGTTTGGTCCTTTGTAGCAAATACTGCACCGAGCTAGCAGAGTCCCTAGCAGTCGTTTCGAGGTAAGCTAACCTTACATGGTCCCCATTGCACATCGCAAAGTTCCAGCGCCTCCACCTGAAGCACAGCCCTCCGAGACAAGGCTGCCAGCAGGAAACAGGCCAAGAACAGTCGAGAGGTAACTGAACGAAAGCAGCATCAGGTCGACAGTCACACACTGACTTTTTTTTCTCTAAGACCATCTCAGTCCATGTGACAGAGAAGAAAATTGGTTAAGAATGAAATCCAGATGGTTAGAGTTTGATGAGAACACCTAACAGAAAAATCAAGAAGAAAAATATTTCCATTAAATTACCCCCCAAAATGGGAAATTACTCTTTTTTTCTGCTTCTGTTGGTTGGTCTCTCCAGCAGTCTTAAAGACTTCTGGATTTTTTCCATTTATTAAGAAGAACACATAATATCGTTAGTTTTGATGGCAAGGCAGTAACGAATAATTGGGAGGGGCGGGTAGAAGAAACAAAAAAAACCCTGGATGCTTAACACCCAGGAAACTCATTAAAACATCATTCTAAGAGAAACTTGAGAGTGGAGATTAGCTAAGTTGATTGGGGCTCAAGCAAAGCCAATCAAGTATCCAAGACACGTCACATCAGAATTTGTCAGCCCTAAACAAGACACCCCCACATTCAAACACACAGGACCGCTCTGCTCTTTTTCCATTCTGCCCAGTGCATTTAAAGCAGTAAGAATCGGAAACTACCCTTACGTTACCACATACTATAACTGGGTAATGCTGTCTTACAGTCCTGGAAAAGGAATGATCCTTTTGCAGTCACTATTTATCCCAGCAACGTACCTCCACTATCAGCAAATTCACGAGCCCGAGCGCAACTGGCAAAATCCACGTAGAATCTGGTGCCGTGAGGTCTGTGAACCACAGTGCTCCGCCTGCTGATAACTCTTCTTGAACTACACAGTTTCAAGAAAACACGGAATTAAGTATGATTTGCTGCCTCAAGTTATTCAGAACCGTACCATGCATTACAATCAATTCAGCCGAGTTTCCAGATATATTTTAACTACACGATAAGTAACCGTTACAGCAGAAACCTTTGGTTCAACGGATCACGCATCAAGGCAGTCTGCTGTCAAAACAGGGAAAAACGGTGGGAGACACAAGCTGCGATCCAGCTTAGCTCGTGACAGCCACTCATTCAGGTAAACCCGCAATAAAAACTAGCTTGATCTCAACCACCGCTTTACAAGCCAATGAGGGAAACCTGCAGTGACTACTTATTTTATGTTTTTCAAATAGTGATATTTTTCTCAGTAACTACATAAACTTGTTACGTTTTTGTTTAGAAGAACAAACTATAAACTCTTTTCTAAGGAAAAAAATCAAAATATAGTATTTTTATTTAAAAAATCCACACATTCACCTTGCCTGTAGTACTTCATGCGGAACGTCACATGGCAGAAAAGAACTCAGACAGTAGTGAACGTGCTCTGGCACGGGTGATATTACGTGCTAAATACGCTCATCCTGTGAGCCAGACAAATCCCAAGACAAATTTTTTTCTAATAACCCTGTCTTCAGGAGGCCACAAAACAATTAAACGCTCACACAGCCTAACAAAAGGCCTCGCTGTTCCCAGAGCTCAGACCCCGACACCGCCTTTAAGGAGGCATCCCACAAAGCTCACAAGCTATGACAAATAACGAGGGTGTATAAGCGGAGATCGGTGATGCTCTGGATGCTGCCAATGCCTGCTGGCAGAGTTCAAGCCCAAGAAAAGCAGAGGTGTGGTCCAGACACAAGTTCTTTCGTTATATAAACCCTGGTTTAATCTAGTACAATATGTACAATGTACCCAATCAAAGTCTTTGAAATTCATTTTTATCAGATATTTATCTACACTTTAAGTATATTAAATTTAAATACTTAGTAGCAGAGTAGTTTTTATATCAGCTTCTCTATCAAGCTCAGGAGATCACATCTTTGACCAGCAAACAGTCTGGAAAAACAGTAAGTGAACAAAAACTGGCTGTTAAAGAGCACGTCTGTTGAGATTAATCACCTCCCGAGTCTGTGGCACCAACACTGCAGTTGCGCAAAGCGAGGGACACGCAAACCCACATTGGAACTTGCACCCACACCAGTAAAGTGGCTTTGAAGGGATGGCAGTTGTCTCGAATGTACAGGTCCGTGATAATCCTCCGCAGGTTTTTCTTAAAGTGGAACCTTTTACAAAGAAAACAAAGAAAAAATAAAGTTTTCAAATTCTGAAAGGGTAATTCTACAGGCTGCGTATGGCAAATTGGCTTCGTTAGGTACAACTCTGGAAAACCTGAGCGTCTTTCCTCTTTAAAGAAACCTCCCTCCTTTGCTAACCCCCTTCCCTCACCACTTTTGCCCTGTTGCTATAAGCAGCTTTTCACAAAAAAATTTCCCGCTGTCATTGGCAGCTACCAGTGACTTGTCTGATATTTTATGTCACGGTGCTTTTTGTCTGAACTAGGGTACAGCCTTCGCAATACGGAGGCCATCAGCCAGCTACGTGACCCTGGGTAGCCCAGCTCAGACACGCTGCTACTGCACGGGGCACCGTGCGACACTAACAAACCAACAGGGCCACAACCACTCGAGCCTCAAGTTCCAGCAGTATTTACATACAATAGCTAAGGAAACTTTAGCCAGAAGTAAAACCAACAAAAACAATCCTGGATTTGGCCCTGTAATCGTAAGTCCATCGCAAGTCCGGAGCTTTAAAATGGATATGGTCTGAAGGACAAGGTAACGAACACAAATAACTCATAGAAGCGGTAAGAAAATCTAAACTACGGGCAACAGCAGAAGCTTTCTGCAAGACTGTTGTTTGTAGGGCTTGCCCTCCTGCTACCCCTCAATCTGGAACGGATTTATGAGGTACGTACAATCACCATCTTACCTGGCCACCTTTTCAGACCAACCCAGTTGCTTCCCACGAACAGAAACTTCATAGCGAAGACGCTCAGCTAGTGTTTTAATCTCAGGCTGCAAGTTTTCCAACTAGCTAAAGAAAAGGAAGAATGTTTATGCACGGTTACATGTATCAACTGCTTCCTCTCCCCACCCGATGCTGTGTAGACATTAAAAATGACCGTGAAGGGCACACATTTGTGAACGCCTTTTATCTTGAAACGAAGTGAACACATTACATTACTAGTGAGAAATATTTACAGTAACAAAGATACTGTCTTACTACTTGAGAAAACGAATATATAATTAGATTCTATATTCTGTTCTGAACAAGTATCTTTTTGTCTCTGTTCAGGAATCGTGACCAGCTACTTAACAACACAACCGTTAATGACACCTCAGGAAGATTTGAAGCCCTGCAGGACACATGACTTTGCAAATCAGCAAAGTTGCTACCCCGAGGAACAAGAAGAGATCCCATGATGCAAGCGTACAATACAATATTTGCTTTTGCGGTCACAACAAAAGGAAAAAAGAACAATCATTACTGTAAAAAACCCACGAATCCCCACCCACACACGTTGCAATAAATGAATTAAATTAGGCTGCTTCTGCAAGAACGCTCTTTGAACAACGGGCAGCAAAGAACCCTGTCCAGGACACACCTGCAAACGACACAAGCGAGGAACAAAGACCCCACTGATTCCGAGTCAGACTCAAGTCCTGGCAGCTGTGAAGCAGCGCCCAGAAGCCCTCCTTAGCTGGCAAAGAGCGCCGAGAAGGAGAGCCACCCTACCCCCTAGCGCAGCCCTGCAGGCACGGCGTAAAACCTCTTTGATGGCGCCAACCCTTCTCATGCCTCCTGAGGAAACCGAGGCGCGTCGGGGTTGCTCGGGGCCCGCTCGTTCCGGGTTTCCCGGGAGCAGCTTTAGCGGAGCCTCTGCGCTGCCCGCCCGGCTCTCAGGCTGAG